>NW_027658244.1:0-16692 GCF_918807975.1 Aplidium turbinatum
ATACAGGCACAAAATCAAGTAATATTATTTCTGTTTTTATGTCATTATAAGATTATATAGTTATTATAGAGTAAAATTTTTAAATCATATATTAAATAAAAGGAATGTTCAAATTTATATATATATCTTTTAAATTTATATATACATATATATAAATATAAATTTATATATATATATAAATATAATTTTATATTTATTCTTTATCTCATTATAATATTATGTTTAACAATAGGAATACTTATATGTAAATTAAATAATAACTAAAATATAAATTTAATAAAATTAATTTTTATTTAAAAAATTAAATTTAATTTTTAATATAATTTAAAATATAAATTAATTTGTATTCACTGTATGAATGTGAACACAATTGCACTGTATGGTTGACCATTATTATATTAATATATATGTATTCTATATATGTATTGTATTCATTGTGTGACCATGACAATTATTATATTTTTCAATTATATATATATATATAATTATATATTTTTATTTCATATATAAAATCAGAATCTATAATAAATAATTATATATAATTATCATAATAAAAAAATAAAAGATAAAAATTTAATAGTCATATTTTTATATATAATAGTAGTAATTAGAAACTTTATAATGTTATATAATTTTTATAAAAATAAATAAAATTAATATTAAAGTAAAAAGAATTTATTAATATTAATGGTGAGTGAATATGAATAAATAGATCATTATTCTTATTTATTTTATTTCTCATTATTTAGCTGTCTAAAAATTTTCATTAGAAAAAATATTATCTGCAAACATTTTTGGCTATTAAAATTCTGTGTAATATAAACATATAGGAAGCTAGATTTTTATATTAGACAAAGACAAAATTACAATAAGAAAATTTTATTTACAATCTTTAGTTATTACCCAGACAAAATATTTATTCATCTATAATTTTTTAATTCACTAAATTTTTTTTATAAAAATAATACAAAGACCATCCCTAAAAAGAAGTGCGGAAGCTACCAATCTATCCTCGAAGAAGTGCCTCCGCATTGGGTCGACCCTAATAATGCACCTAACTCTTTCCATTCATCGATATTTCTTTATTCTCTTTCTTTATTTTTGTGTTCATGTTGAACTTATCTATCTTATTTATGACGTTAATTAATAATTTTTTGTGCATTATTTTAGTGATATCGTTAACTATTGTTAGTAAATCTCTTGCTTTGCTTGTGGATCTTTTTAATTTAAGGAATTAATTTTTCAAAATGTCTTTCACAATATTTTTTCAATTGTTATTTATCGTATCAGTTATTGTGTTTGTTATTAGATTTGTACTTTGTTATTAGTATGATTATTGTTATTATTAAGAGTCTTGGGATCAATTTTATTATTGTATTTATAAGTTATATTCTTGTTATTATTATTTTTAGTGTATTTAGTGTTATTTAGTTTGCGGAGGATCTTTTGTCTATATTCGCATATCCCTGCATTAGACGGGTGATCATTGCCACAGTTTGAACATTTCTTGTGTTTGCGGTTATTACAGTTAAGTATTTATTTCCCCTGCACATGTTCTACATATTATTAATTTAGATCTGCATTGTGAGGCTAAATGGCCAAATTTTTTGCATTTGTAGCATAGCAATATATTTCTTATCTCATATCTGGAGACCTTTGAATTTATTCCATCCCTAAAAGACGGTTTTTCTTGCCGCTAACTTTTTTGCTTCTTTTTCTGAAATTAAGGGTAACAAATATTGTTGATCTTCTTGTGTTCGAGTATAAGGGTTTCATCGTTATATGTGCCGAAGAAAGAAACCTATTTCTCTAAGTGATTCTTTAATTTCTTCTTGTGTATAGTTAGACGGTACGCTATGATTCTCCAAATACACTTTTGGTCTTGATTTTCGTAGCTTCCAATGCTTCCAGGTTTGTGTTGAGGAGATTTTAATGTCTCTTAATGGCAGAATCTTTCCATTAATTGCATTCTTATATGGATGATTTGATATTTCTGTAGAATTTTATTGATGACTTGTTCTAGTGGAGGATTTTATTTCAGTAAAAAGGGCTTTGCCTTTTTAATTAGTATTGAAATATAATTTATTATTAGTGTAAATCTTTTGTTTGGCGGGGTGTTTAGGTTTCCATTTACTATCCTCTGAACGCCCTGCGATTTTGATATTTTTATTCCTCTTGTTATTATTATGTATATTGGTGGCAGTAGTTATGGAGTAATTTAATTTTTGTTGATTAATTAGTAGATCTTGTTTTGTGTTATTATTGTTTGACGGGGCAGTTTTAGAAGTACGTTCATTATTTCGTTCATGCCCCACATTTTTGTTGATGTTTCTTGGTCGTTGGGGAGTTAGACCTTTAGTTGGCATTTGTTTGTTAATGAAGTTCGTTTTTTTTAATGTTAGATTAAGATTTTTAAATATAAGGTTCCTGTTTGGCTGGGCATTTTTTAAAATATTTTTCTTATTTCGTTTATGCCCGCATTTGTATTGTCGTTCTTGGTCATTTATAGATTATCAAATTTTGTATTGTGTTGGTAGATTGATTGCTGATTATAATTATTCAAAAAATCCCATCCCCTATGTATAGATAAGGGTAGATTTAGTTAATTCAAAAATTGGGAATGAAGTATAAAAATCCATGGGTCTATATCAAAGTCTTGTAAATCATATGATAGATCAGTAGGGGGTTCTGTTAACTGAGCCATCTTTTCCTCTAGGAAGAGCAAGCTTGATATTAAGAGAGGTAACTTTGGCATATGTTGAAATACGATATGTCAATGTTTTTAGAACTATGACATATATTTTTGAATATCATAGCTTATATTCCAATTTGTCCGAAATTTTTTTTATAGACGTCAGGTTTCTGAATGTCCGAAAACAAATTTCGTTCCGATATTCCATTTGTTCGAATTTTTTTTATAGACCTCAGGTTTCTGAATGTCCGAAAACTTATTCCGTTCCGATATTTCTGATTGTCCGAAATTTTTTTATAGACGTCAGGGTTTTAAATGTCCGAAAATTTATTTTTTTCCGAGATTTCTGATTGTCCGAAAACTTATTCCGTTCCGATATTTCTGATTGTCCGAAACTTTTTTTATAGACCTCAGGTTTCTGAATGTCCGAAAATTTAATTCCGTTCCGATATTTCTGATTGTCCGAATTTTTTTTATAGACATCAGGTTTCTGAATGTTCGAAAACTTATTCCGTTCAGATACTCCACTTTGTCCGAAATTTTATGTATAGACATCAGGTTTCTGAATGTCCGACATATAATTTCTTTCCGATATTTCTGAATGTCCCAATTTTTTTTATAGACGTCAGGTTTCTGAATGTCCGAAAACTTATTCCGTTCAAATAATTCTCTTTGTCCAAAACTTTTTTTTTTTATAGACCTCAGGTTTCTGAATGACGGACAACTCATTCCGTTACGATATTTCTGATTGTCTAAAACTTTTTTTAGGTTTGAGATTTCTGAATGTCCGAAAACAAATTTCGTTCCGATATTCCCCTTTGTCCGAAATTTTTTTATAGACATCAGATTTCTGAATGTCCGAAAATTTAATTCCGTTCCGATATTTCTGATTGTCCGAATTTTTTTTATAGACTACAGGTTTCTGATGTCAGAAAACAAATTTCGTTCCGATATTCCCCTTTGTTCGAAATTTATTTATAGACATCAGGTTTCTGAAGGACCGAAAACTCATTAAGTTCCGATATATCTGATTGTCCTAAACTTTTTTTTAGGCTTGAGATTTCTGAATGTCTGAAAACAAATTTCGTTCCGATATTCCACTTTGTCCGAAATTTTTTTATAGACATCAGGTTTCTGAATGTCCGAATACAAATTTTGTTACGATATTCCACTTTGTCCGAAATTTTTTTTATAGACGTCAGGTTTCTGAATGTCCCAAAAAAAATTTCGTTCCGATATTTCTGATTGTCCCATATTTTTTTATAGACGTTAGGTTTCTAAATCTCCGAAAACAAATTTTGTTCCGATATTTCTGATTGTCCCATATTTTTTTATAGACGTTAGGTTTCTAAATGTCCGAAAACAAATTTTGTTCCGATATTACATATTTTCCGAAATTTTTTTATAGACATCAGATTTCTGAATGTCCGAAATTTTTTTATAGACGTCAGTTTTCTGAATGTCCGAAAACTCATTTTTTTCAGATATTTCTGATAATCCGAAATTTTTTTAAAGACCTCAGGTTTCTGAATGTCCGAAAACTTATTCCATTCTGATATTTCGATTAGTCCGAAATTTTTTTTATAGACATCAGGTTTCTGAATGTCCGAAAACAAATTTCGTTCCGATACTCCACTTTGTCCGAAATTTTTTTTATAGACATCAGGTTTCTGAATGTCCGAAAACAAATTTCGTTCCGATACTCCACTTTGTCCGAAATTTTTTTTATAGACGTCAGGTTTCTGAATGACCGAAAACAAATTTCGTTCCGATACTCCACTTTGTCCGAAATTTTTTTTATAGACATCAGGTTTCTGAATGACCGAAAACTCATTCCGTTCCGATATTTTTTTTTATTGTCCCATATTTTTTTATAGACGTAAGGTTTCTAAATGTCCGAAAAAAATTTTTTGTTCCGATATTACTGATTGTCCGAATTATTTTTTATAGACGTCAGGTTTCTGAATGTCCGAAAATTTAATTATGTTCTGATATTTCTGAATGCCCGAATTAGTTTTATAGACGTCAGGGTTCTGAATGTCCGAAAACTTATTCCGTTCCTATATTATACTTTGTACGAATTTTTTTTATAGACATCAGGTTTCTGAATGAAGGAAAACTCATTCCGTTACGATATTTCTGATGAGGATCCGAAACTTTTTTTACAGGCTTGAGATTTCTGAATGTCTGAAAATTTAATTCCGTTCCGATATTTCTGATTGTCCGAATTAAGAGCTACCGACCTTAAACTTCTATTAAGGGCTTTCCCTTCATTTTTTTTACTCTTTTTTCGAGGCATTCTTTATTTTGTTATAAATAAGAGAATATAAAGTTGTGAAATATAAAGAGTAGTGGTTAGTGGAAAGTGGTTAGTGTTTTTTTTAGTTCGCTAGACTAGGTGGGAAATCGCATGACGATGTGTGGGGCGCTACTCCCACTAAAACCTCCTTAGAATTTCCAGGACCCGTGAGGGTATTTAGAAGTTATACAACTTGGGTCTGGAGGACAAGTGCCTAATCTTCATCGGAAATGCGTTTACGTATGGGAAGCTACCCATCGATTCTCGGAACAAAACCTCCGCATTGGATTGCCCTGAAAAATCTTCCTTGGTATCTTTTCGAGTTCGCCAAACTCTAGGGTAGTGTTGGAAGAAAACAGCATGTCCCTATTAGGTTTTACAGACAAGACGTCTGAGGGACCATGGACCAATCTTCATCGACAAATTTTCTAAGATTGGCGGAAGCTACCAATCTATCCTCGAAAAATCCTCCGTATTGGGTCGACCCTGTACACATTTTGTGTACCTAGAGATTTCCCATATATTATAAATGCATCTTATTAAAAAATACTTGGAAATATACCACCATGATTGATATCCTCTTTGTTTTTTCCTTTATGGGACCCGTGCCGGTATTGTCCACACACGAAATTCGGCCTCTCCTACCTATATTCATCTTCTACAACTGTATCATCAACTGATGCATCTTCATCATCAAATATTTTAGCTTCAGATTCATTAAGAATAGAAAGGAGTTTTGAATTTCTTTAATCTGAGATTTTATTTTTGATTCATGTTTGGCCTCTTTTCTGAGTAATTCTTCTAGTAAATTTTTATTTTCTACTTCTTCTGGGGGAAATTGTCCTTCCTTTCTATATTGATTTTTAATAGTGCTATCTATTTACCTTAATTTAAGAGATAAATGTGAAGGCAGGTCTCTAGAAGAATATTGTTGTCGATAACCGATATATCTATAACCACCGGGGTTTGATGAACCTATAGCAGGGTGGAACGTTGGTTGGTGAGCAGTTGTCATAAAGTGATTATTATAAATCAAAAATTATACTAAAACTAGTATATTTTTAAAATATATAAAAATTGGTCTAATTAATTTTTACATGCTTGTTTATAAAAGTGAGGATAAATTAATGGTAGAGGTATATATATGAAATATATAGAATACTAGTTTTTTAATGAAGTACTTTACATAGTTTATAGTGTCTAATTATCTATTTTATTGTATTGTATTAGAAAAAAAGATCTTAAAGTTTAAGGATGTAAGAAAAATAATTAATAATATTAATAAATATTTTCTTATTGCTTGTCTAAACATAATATGTTTTTAGACTATTTTTAGTATATATTAGATAATCTTATATATATAAATTTGTTATTATAATCAATAAAAAAATATTCATATAATTATTTATATACATATATACATCAAACCATATTTATAAAACTCACATGTTTCTTAGAAACACTTCCTGTGAACAATACTTGGCCCACATTCATCATATTCATTCTTTGATATCCACATTTGTTGGAATGTAGACAAAGAAGAAAGAATGGATCCTCCAATCCAGACAGAATATTTTCTTTCTGGTGGAGCAACAACTTTTATCTTCATTGTAGGCGGAGCTAATATGGTAACTTCCTTTTGTACTCTTTCAGGAATACCTTTAAACATGGTTGTACCTCCTGATAAAACCATGTTGCATAACAAATCTTTACGGATATCAACATCACATTTCATAATCGAGTTATATGCAAGCTTGTGGATACCTTCACTTTCCTTTCCAATTAGAGAGGGTTGAAATAGTATTTCACATGCTCGGAACCTTTCATTACCTATAGTAATTATTTGTCCATCTGGTAATTCATAATTTTTCTCGAGTGAAGAACTATTAGAAGCCGTATTCATTTCCTCATCAAAATCTTTTAATTTATTTATGTGAATAAATATAACCAAGAGCAGTGTAGCAAAGAGTTTCTTTTATATCTCTCACAATTTCCATTTCAGCTGTTGTAGTAAATGAGTGTCCTCTTTCAGTAAGTAATTTGATAGTTTGCCTTGTAATGTCTCTTCCAGCTAAATCCAATCTCAAAATAGCGTGAGGTACTATAATTGATATATATATATATATATAAATAAATAATACATGCATATCCTTCGTAGATAGGCACAGTGTGACTTACTCCATCCCCTGCATCGAGGACTATGCCAGTTGTTCTACCTGAAGCGTACAAAGATAGAACTGCTTGAATAGCGACATACATTGCTGGCTATAAAAAATAAGATATATAATTTCTAACAGTGTTGAATGTCTCAAACATAATTTGTGTCATTTTTTCACGATTGGATTTTGGATTCAATGGTGCTTCAGTTAATAAAACTGGATGTTCCTCTGGGGCACATCGCAATTCGTTGTAGTATGTGTGATGCCAAATCTTTTCCATATCATCCCTAAATAGGTGAGTAAAATATATGTATTAAGTATTTATTTTACCAGTTACCAATAATCCCATGTTCAATAGGGTATTTTAATGTAAGGATACCTCTTTTGGACTGAGCCTCATCTCCAACATAAGAATCTTTTTGTCCCATTCCAACCTATTTGAATTATTATTAAAAAACATTTTTATATAAAAAGAATACCATGACACCTTGATGTCTTGGTCTTCCAACGATGGAAGGAAAGACTGCTCTTGGTGCATCATCTCCAGCATATCCTGACTTAACCATTCCAGATCCATTGTCAATTACAAGTGCGGTAAGTTCTTCTATTTAATAAGTCTTATTGTAGTTGTGTTTACCTTCGGTCATGTGTATAGGACTTTAATTATTTATAAGATTTATAATTAAGAAAATTAGAATATAATCTATTTTTAAGCATGGCATTTATAATTAAATTAATGATAGTAAGGTTTTAAGTGCCTGTATAAAAAGTGTTTCTCTTTTACACACATTAAAAAAAATCATCATTATTAAAATAGAAATTACATAAATTATTATAATTAAAGTTAATCACAGTTCATCCTAATTTAAGGGTTATATGATTTATTGAGAATAGTATTTATAAATCAATTTTGAGTGTATATTAACTTGTTATTTTAGTTAAGTTGGTTAAAAAAATCACATGAGAAAATACTATTGTATAATTTTCAAGACACTACTCTAGATAAAAACTCTTCCCTCATGTAGTTATATTGAATTTAGACCTTCATTCTTTATAAGTTTAAAGTTTTAAATTTCGAAAAAAAGAGTTTTAAAATCTTATATTTTTGACTATTTTAAAGTATCAATGAATATTATATTTATAATTTCGAAAAAAATTAGATATAATAGAACATCATCTAATTAATCACATATAAATATTGTATATTTTCCCTTGCTCAGTTTATTCGTTTTAACTCATTTATCAATTCTACTATTAGATATTTTCTTCTTTAATTTTCTATTATTAATATTCTTTATATATACTAAATATCTTTAAAACCTTAAATAACCAATTTATTATCAAAAGATTGTTTTTGATTGCATTTTTGTTATTATTAGTTAACACTCTTATTATAAATCCTAAATAATCATGAAAAGCAATTATCTATTAAAAAATTAGTATTAAAAATAACTATTAAAAAATAATAGGAATAAAAATTTGTCTAATAAAAGAGAATGGAAAAGTAAAATCTGTAAAATGAAGATATTAACAATTTTTAAATGAAGTTACACTAACAAACTCTATAATCATATCCAGAAAGAAATATAAAAAAAACATGATTAATAATCAATTTATTTTTGTTGTAATGTAAAAATAGATAAATTGTGTGATTGAAAAATAGATACATGTAATAATGAATATGAAGGATATAAACAAATAAAAAAATATTATTTAAAACAGAATAGATCTAAATAAGGAATAATTATAATTAATTAGATCATAAATTTAATTATTATAATTGTCAATTATAAATTTTAAGGTTTAAAAATATTAAACCCATTAATTCCAGTAGATACCAGAAGAGATTTTATATTATTATGATAATTTATTTCCTTTATTTCTTTTTGCCCCTTATATGTATTAAATGTTGTTTCTTTTTATTTATATATAATACAAGATGGATAAACATAAGAGATGGAGGAATTTTTTGATTTAATTTTGCTCCAACTACTTTTCTATTTACATCTTCTTCCATGCTTAAATCCCATATAGATATCTGTTAATTAAAATAATATTTTGATTTTGAGTATTATATAATTATTTACAGAATTATCTTCACTACTGCAAGCAATTACAGATTCATCATCATTGCTCCGTTTAATTGAAGTAATTGGTTTTTTATGCCAATTAAAATGTGCTATCATGCTTGTGCTTTATTTATATTTATTAATATATTTAAATAATACACATATATTAATTTATATTCACATTTATTATTATGAAATATATATAATTATTTATATTACCTATTAAAATTTCGCAAATCCCAAATTTTAAAAGAACAATCATCTGATCCAGATGCTAATAAACTTGTGTCTAATCTAAACAAAGATTTTATATCTTATTTTATTACTTATTCCAAGAAATCACATTTACATCTTTAATATGAGCATTATCATTTCTTATAGCTGGTTTGTTTTTACTCCTAACATCCCATATCAATATTGATTTATCTACTGAACATGATGCAAATACCTTTTGTTAAGAATGTTTATTTAATTTTTTTACTTTAGATTCAACAGGACTCCATTTTATAACTTCAATCGATTTTTTATGCCCATAGAAAGGAGTCTTATTAACTTCCCAACCACAATCTGAATATCTTTCCCACAAAAATATATTACTTTTACAATCTCCTGTCAACAAATTTGCTTCAGTTATTGGATTCCAATCTAAAGCATATCCTTCTTGTATATTAATATTTATAATTTTATTAATATTAATTTATAATCTTGTACCATTTACATGTACTTTTTTTTCACATATTGGTTTAACTTTCGATTTATTATCTTTTTTTGAATTATTTAATACATCTTTAATATCCCATATATATACCTTCATTATTATTATATATTATAATTTTTGTAAAATATTTTAATATAAAAGTAATTTAATATTTCTAAAAATTAAATCTTTTAGTTTCTATAGTTCTTTTATTTTTTTAAAATTTTTTATTATCTGATTACTCTTCTTTGTAGAAGAGATCAAATATTTGCTTCATTCTTATTAGTAATGTCTAATGTAGATGTTAAACACTTGGGGTTTTTGTGTATTAAACCTAATTGCATAATATTTTTTTAAGAATATTATTACTAAAATTAAAAAAATACTTGTTTTTACATCCTCATCTGATTGTTTTTATTGTTATTTTCTTTTTGTTATTGAAGATGCTGACATGATGTTAAAAATTTAAAATATAATATATGGGAAATCTGTGGTTAGGGGTTAGTGGTTAGTGGTTTTTTTTTTTTTTAGTTCGCTAGACTAGGTAGGAAATCGCATGACAATGTGTGGGGCGCTACTCCCACTAAAACCTCCTTAGTATTTCCAGGACCCTTTAGGGTATTTGGAAGTTATACAACTTGGGTCTGGAGGACAAGTGCCCAATCTTCATCAGAAATGCGCCTACGTATGGGAAGCTACCCATCGATCCTCGGAACAAAACCTCCGCATTGGATTGCCCTGAATAAATCTTCTTGGGTTTAGGTTTGAGTTCGCCAAACTCTAGGGTAGTGTTCGAATTTGAAACAAATCCTATTAGTCTTTCTAAAATTATAATTTTATAAAGTTCGAATGGGTGAATTTTCGAAACATTTTTTTATTCCGAACATTTTGAAAGTCCTAATTTTATATAAGTCCGAATTTGTGAATGTCCTAGATAATTTTTTTTTATTCCGAACATTTTGAAAGTCCTAATTTTATAAAAGTCCGAGTTTGTGAATGTCCGAATCATTTTTTTATTCCAAACATATTGATTGTCTTAATTTTATAAAGTCCGAGTTTGTGAATGTCCGAAACCTCTTTTTGTTCCGAACATTTTGATAGTTATAATTTTAAAAAGTCCGAGTTTGTGAATATCCTAAAAATTTTATTATCCGAACTTTTTGGATGTCCTCATTTTTAAAAAGTCCGAGTTTTGAAATATCCTAAAAAAAATTTATTATTCCGAACTTTTTGGAAGTCCTCATTTTTAAAAAGTCTGAATTTGGGAATGTCCTAAAAATTTTTTATCCCGAAAATTTTGAAAGTTCTAATTTTATAATGTCTGAGTTAGTGAATATCCTACAAATTATTTTGTCATTCCGAAATTTCTGAAAGTCCGAATTTGTGAATGTCCGAAACTTTTTTTTATTCCGAACATTTCGAAAGTCCTAATTTTATAAAGTCCGAGTTTGTGAATGTCCTAAAATTATTTTGTAATTCCGAACTTTTTGGAAGTCCTAATTTTATAAAAGTCCGAATTGTGAATGCCCGAATCATTTTTATTTTATTCCGAAATTTCTGAAAGTCCTAATTTAATAAAAGTCCGAATTTGAGAATGTCCTAAAATAATTTGATCATTCCGAACTTTTGGAAAGACCGAATTTGAGAATGTCCTAAAAAATATTTAATTATTCCGAACTTTTTGGAAGTCCTAATTTTATAAAAGTCCGAGTTGTGAATGTCCGAAACATTTTTTTATTCCGAAATTTCTGAAAGTCCTAATTTTATAAAAGTCCGAATTTGAGAATGTCCTAAAATTATTTAGTCATTCCGAACTTTTTGAAAGACCGAATTTGAGAATGTCCTAAAAAATATTTAATCATTCCGAACTTTTTGGAAGTCCTAATTTTATAAAAGGCCGAGTTGTGAATGCCCGAATCATTTTTATTTCATTTTGAAATTTCTGAAAGTCCTAATTTTATAAAAGTCCGAATTTGAGAATGTCCTAAAATTATTTTGTCATTCCGAACTTTTTGAAAGTCCGAATTAGAGAATGCCCTAAAATTATTTAGTCATTCCGAACTTTTTGAAAGTCCTAATTTTATAAAGTCCGAGTTTGAATATCCTAAAATTATTTTGTCATTCCGAACTTTTTGAAAGTCCTAATTTTATAAAAGTCCGAATTTGTGAATGTTCTAAGAATTTTAGTTATCGAACTTTTTGAAAGTCCTAATTTTATAAAGTCTGAGTTTTATTAAATTTGATAAGATTGGCGGAAGCTACCAATCCATGGTCGAATTATTGTCTCCGCATTGGGTCGACATGTACACTCATATAAAAGCTAAACATATTTAAAAGGAAAAGAAAATAAGACTAGAGAAGAAAAAAAAATAATAAATAAATAAATATATAAAAAAATAAATAACTAAATAAATTAATAAATAAATTAATAAATAAATTAATAACTAAATAAAATATAATATATATTAAATACATTTTATAATAAACTAAAAAGTCCGAATTTAAAATGGTTGTCAACAAAAAGATCTCTAAAGGAGCCCATGGTCATGTGGGTAAACCTTCAACATTAATTCATGACCCCTCTACTTCTAGCCAAGGGAAGTCCAGTGGTAAAACGAATCTTGGCACAAATAATGTAGGATCCCGTAAGGGATTGTTAAACAAAAAAAGAGATGTTTCCATCTCGGCAGGGAATTTTATTGTTCCCTTAAACAATAAGGTTGGCTCACCTAAAAGAGTTAAAAATATAAAAAATGATGATTCTAGTAAAATCAAAAATCTTAAAAAAAAAATTATATATTCCTTATTAGGAATGTAGATGATGCCTTTGAATATACAAAGGCATCTTTTATATATAAAAAATTAAGTGGGGTTTTCCCCAAAATAAAAAATGGGGTTTTATTACCTATGGGGGACATTAAAATTACTTTTGCATCCGAAGTAGATTTTAATGAAGCATTTAATAAAGATCCAAAAATATTTGGAAGTAAGGCTGTTTTTATTAAGCCTGAGAAAAAGAAGAAGTGGAACGATCTTGTAGTTCTTGGTGTTCCTGAAGATTTCAAAGATGAAGATATCCGCACATATTTGGATAAAGAAATAAAAGGTATAGTGAACATAAGATCATTAAATTATAAAAATAAGGAAAGGAAAACTATTATAATTTCTTTTGAAAATAAAGATGTTTGCCAAAAATTATTACAAAAAGGCAAAGTTAAAATTGGATTTAAGAATTTTAAGGTTTCAAAATATATTAGAAAATCAAATTCTGTGCAGTGTTATAACTGCCAAAAACATGGTCATATGGCTCGTTCATGTCGTATGAAGAATAAAATTTGTAGAAAGTGTGCTGGTAATCATCACCACACAAAATGTGATTCTGTCATTAAAAAATGTGGGAAATGTGGAGGGGATCATCAATCAAATGATTCAAAATGCCCTAAAAATCCCCTTCACATTAACAATTCAATTAATGTATCGGTCATAAATAATAAAATAATTTATAATAAAATAAACAAAAATGTAAAATTCTCTGATGTTATCAAAAATGGAGAAGATAAAGAAATGAAGGACATCATTGATGTTGAACAAGGAATGTTAAAGGTTTTTGTGGTATACCGGTTTTTGTGGTTATAAATAAATCAGGTTTTATGGTTATTATTATAAGTATCTATACATTTACCTACCATTTATATAAAAATGAAAAAAATTGCTCTGAATAACAAAGAAAAGGATGAAATAGTGAATTTTTTTAATAATGGCTTTATACCTAACAGATTTAAAGAAGCATCCGAAAAACTAATATTTAAAAAAAGAGCTTCGTGTTTTAAATATGATTCTGAATTATGTTTATTGATGTATAAAAACAATGAGTTTTCATCTCTTATGTTCTTTACTAAAGAAAATTATGTTAAAAAATTGAAATTTATTGAGAATATTCATAAAAAAAGTATAAAATTTATCTTGTTCATCTAACAAACAATAAGATGGACATCCAGGTAGGGATAAGCTTTTGCCACTTGTAAGACAAAAAATTTACGATTCAAAACTCATGGACATTATGAAAATATTGAAAACATGTGCTTATTGTAGATCAAAGAAACTTTTGAATACAAGAAAAAAAATCCAACCAATTAGATCATATTTTATAAAAGAGAGATATCTTTTTGATTTGATTGACCTATCTAACTACTCTCTATATAACAGTGACTACAAATGGCTTTTAGTAGGAATAGATAGTTTTTCAAAATTCTTGTGGACCAGAAAATTAAAAGATAAAAAGGCAGAGACAGTTGTTGCAGAAATAAGAAAAATTATCTATATGTATGGTAAATGTTTTCTTCTACATTCAGATAATGGTAAAGAGTTTGTTAATATAAAAATGAAAAAACTTTGTTCTGAGTTTAATATTTATCACGTAAGAGGAAGAGCTAGATGCCCATGGGTTTTAATATATCACTTATAAATTCATATTTAAAGGTACAAGGGCAAGTTGAGAGAGTTAATCGAACATTAAAAGGCATGCTCTCTTCGGTTTGTATTTCAAATAATAGAAATTATCGATGGATAGATGAACTTGATAAAATAACTTATTCTTATAACGTCATGATTCATTCAACGACAAGAGAAACTCCAATGAATGTTATGTTTGGCAGTAATGTTGAAAAGAAAATTGAAAAATGTTCACAACTAAAAAGAATAGATATGTTAATATATAATTTTGAAAAAATTAATATTAATGATGAGATATCTTTTGATGTATTCTATATTTTAAAAATAATATTATAGAGTAGATTTGATAAGTGGATATTTGAAGATCTATCAAATAAAAGAAAAAGGGCATTTACATTTTCTTCTAAATCAGCAGATAGAATGCTGAGCTCAAAAAGATGGAAAAATGATGAAAATGAATTAAAAGTGGGGCAGTGTGTGGTAAGAAGAACGTTTTTTGACAAAAATCGAAATACGATAAGGACACCCTTATTAGATAATTTAGATGTCAATATTTATAACATTATTGGTAAGAACAGGTATGGGAATTTTGACATAAAAGGAAATGATGGGAATATTATCTTCAATGTTAATCAAAGTAATTTATGTTTAGTTGAAGTAAAATAGTTAGTGGTGATTCTATTAATTATAATTATATTTTATAGAATAGGAACAATAGTAGTATTTTCATTGTTAAAAAATATAAGATTTTCTCATATAACTATCGGATAGACACATTAAAAATTAACAGATCTGATTTCTTACCTATCTGATAATTTAAATAGGTGAAAAATAAAATTAATCTCTTATCAAAATCACAAAAACCTGAAAAAAATTAAATATACCACAAAAACCGGTATACCACAAAAACCTTTAACAAGGAATAAAGTCTGTGTCTGAATATAGAATTTTTTTTTTTTTTTTTTTTTTTTGACTTTCAGTCAGGGTAAAAAATCGCTTGACGAACCACAAAAGTGGAACAGTGCGAGGCGCTACTCCCGCTAAAAAACCCTTACCTCATGTAGTTACGCTTTGAATAATGGGACTAAGTCATTATTATTTATACGTTTACTCATGGACCTTGATCAATTGATCATTTAGGTTATTTTTATACTTGGTCGTCAACCTATACTTAATCTATGACTTGAGATACTTATTATTCATTTATTATATTCACGATCATCATATTTGATTTACCCCTATTTATTTAATTTAAACCTATTTTTAGACTATTGTTCAATTATTTTCCCTGTTATAACTACTTTTTGGCTATTGATTTTTCTCCTTTTTGCCAGGCTTTCTCCTATTATTAAGGCTATGGTTCTTTTCATGGTTGGTGGTCTATCAGGGTCAAGTAATAGCCCTAGCTTTCTTTTGAATATATTCCTATTTATATTATTTTTAATCCATATATTTTCATACTGAGGGCATTCTAACATAAAATGTTTAACTGTTTCTATTTTCCTACATTTTTTACACCTATTGTTATCCATTCTATCTATAAAATTTAGAAAATTATTAAGAGGCAATACTCCTAATCTAGCTTGGTGCCACCATGAATTTATTTTTCTTTTTTGGCTGATGGGTTTATATTTTAAATTTTTTAATTCTTTGTCTTTGAAGTCTATGTGAGTTTCTCCTTCTTCCCATTGATTTCTTAAATTTTTCCTCCATACGTCTATAAGTTTATTCCATATTATTTTATGATTTATATGAGATCTCTCTGTAATTCTCATTTCTTTAGTTATTTTAATTAATTTTTCCATAAAACTTTTTCTGTTGCCTTTCAATAATCTCTTTTTTCTATCCAAATTACTTAAGTATATATCGGTATCGTTACCCTTTATTCTAATCCATGTTTTTAGTACTCTCTGTTTTCTCCTTAAATCTAGAGGAAGGACTCTAGCTTCTATATTAACGTCTTTTCGATGAGCAAGTCTATTAACTCCAAGCGCTTTAGTTAGTGCACTATGTTGGATTGTATCTAATTTACTTTTATTTGAAACAGATATATCTCCCCATATTTCTGAGGCATATTCAATCACTGGTCTTACTATTGTTTTATATATTGTGATTAAATATCTTTGGTTAACTTCCTTCCTATTACCTGCTATTAGTTTCATTAATCCTATTCTTTTATTTCCTTTACTTACTATTGATTTTATATGTTCTTTCCATGTTAATCTTTTGTCTAATATAACACCTAAATATTTAGCATCCTTCTTAACATTCAATTCTTTACCATCTAATTGAATTGGTAGATCTAATTTATCCTTCTTCCTCTG
>NW_027658245.1:0-15849 GCF_918807975.1 Aplidium turbinatum
AAATAAGTCTTCGTATTGGTCACATAACTCGGAACATGATTTTTGCAAGTTAAAATCTATGTCGTTGTGACGATGAATAGCATGTAAAGATGAAGAAAAAAACTTATCTACCGAAATATCTAGTGCTTGAATAGCATCACGCCCTAATAAGTTAAGGTTAGGGATTTCACATACCATAAATTGAACTGTGGTCGTCTTTCCCGGTTTGTTGCAGCTCGCTTCGGCAGTGAAAGATCCAATAATAGGCATCGAGTGCTTACTTGCCGACTGAAAATGTAGCTGCGGAGTCTGCAGGATAGGTTTGCCTAGCTGCGACCAAACTTCAGAAGAGATGAAATTTCCCCCTGTAGCTGTATCAAGTTCCATTAAGACGGGAAAAGACTTAATAAAAATTTGAACCTCGAGTTTAGGAACTTTACTCGACGAATTATGAACAGTATTTACCTCCTGTATGCAGTTGACCTTAGAAGAATGAACTTGTGCGGCTTTTTTTACGACATGCGGATTGTACATGCCCTGCAAGTTTACAGAAATGACAGACCGCATTTTTAAATCTGCAGTTGTTAGCAAGGTGATTAGAGTTACCACATCGATAGCACTTACTTTGCTTGTTCGCATTAGCACTGGCCACTGTAGCTTTCTTGAAAGAATATCGTCTATCGGTGCCTTTAACTTTATGTACCACCGACGGTTCACTGCCAAACACCGTCTCCTTAGCCACTTTGGCAGCGTCTTCAGTTTCTATGGCTATTTCAAGAGCACGTGAAAAAGTAAGATCATCAGGTTTAATTTTAAAGAGAGCTTTAAGAACTGCTTCGTTTCCTACCGAGCACATAAAACAAGTACGCAAAGCTTCATCTAAAGGATTAGTAATAGAAGAAAAGTCGCACGTGGCAGCGGCTTGCCTTATTCGTGCACCCAATTCTGGAACAGTCTCACCTGGTTTCCGCTTCCAGTTGCTCCAGAAGCGAAATCGTTCACGAATAACGAAGCGCTTAGGGTCGAACTGTGCCTTCATGTAATTAGAAATTTCCTCCATTGTAAGTTCATTGATTGGCTTTGCTGTAGACTCTTGTGCGGCCAGATTGAGGATCATCTTGTAGATGCTGGCTGACTGGTTAGTGAGGAAAACTTGAGCCTTCTTATCATCAGGAACGGACTGTGCTTTTGCAAATGTGCAAAAACGTGACCAATAATCAGTCCAAAGTTCTAAAGTTGAAATAAACTCACAAAATTTAAGAATGGCTTGAGATAATCGATTTTGGTTTTCTGATTCGCATGGAATTTTGAGGGCTGAAATTAACTCCTTCAATTGTTCTTCATGATGACGTTCTTGCTGTTGCATTTGTTGTCGTGCCTGTTCTTCTTGCTGTTGCCTTTGTTGTCGCGCCTGTTCTTCTTGTTGCTGCATTTGTTGTCGCATATGTTCTAGCTGCGACTGCATTAATTCAACCACTTTTTCCATATTGTAAATAATTTAAAAAAAACTAGAACTTGTAGAAAGTAAAACTCGTAGGGACTAAGACTGAACACTTCTGCGTACCACTGTAAGTTTCTCGTTCAGACGTTCAGCATCCCATCCTCGTCGCCAAATAACTCTGTTGTGTTTTTAGCTCATTCAATCAGAGTCATACTGGAATTCTGTTTTATTATAAAATTGCACAACCAAGATATAGTGTGAAACCTGCAAAGTAAGCCCAAAACGAGAAGTGCCAATTAACAAAAGCAGGCGGATGAATATTAAGCAAAAGAGAAGACCTGAGGGAAACGAAAACAAAGTACATCGTTTCAATGCAAATAAACTAAAATACATAACAGCTACGTTAATTCGCGAAGAATTTTTCTGAAATAAACAAATCAATAGACTACCACAACAATAAGTATGTAGATTATGTAACGAATAGAATTAACTAACTCAACAAAGGTGTAAAGAAAGATAAGACCTTACACGTCAGCGGCGTCGCCAAGCAGCATTCCACATAAACTCTTAAGCCACACAACAGAACTTCACGACATTCCCCCGGTTGAATGAAAAACCCAACACTACATAAATTGCACCACCACATTAAAACAAGTACAAAGATTCAAGAAAAACACATTACACAAATACATAAATTGCAAAAATCCAAGTCACGTATCAATTTCATGGCGCACAAAAGGACGGCGTGTTCGTGTGGAGCGACGTAACGGTGAGTTTTGTTCAGGAATGGTAGGATCAGTCAGGGGCAGCTGATGAGTTCTAGAAATGGGGGTGTTGCGTGTTCGACGAACGCAAATCCAACAGCGGGTGATCTGGGGGGCCTCCACAGAAATTTAAAAAAAATTACAATTGATTTAGTGCATTCTGATCGTATTTTCAGCTCTAAATTGGAATAAAAGTAAGATAAAACTGGCTTATTTAAAAGTTTTGCAAATGTGTACCGGTAATATTTTGAAGGGGACGATCAACAAACAAATGTGAATAGCACGGTCAAAATGATAAAACGCTTGTTTTTTTTCATTACCTACTCGACAAAAAATTCTCCCGTGGCCTATGTCACTTTACATTTTGGATGTAGATACGTTGCTTATTGTATGACATATTAAATTCAAGCAATTTTCTCCGAGGATGGGAAGTACTGTACAGTAGACCTATCCTAACAAGTATCAGTTTTTCTAGTGCCTCCCTATTTGCGTTCTTCTGTAACTAAGACTACCGTAATACTAATCAGCGAAAATGTAAACTACTAATTTGTTTATTGTGTAACACTTAACAATGCGTAATTTAACACCGTAAAGGTGGATTCACACAAGAGTCGCGATTGCACCGTGAGCTGTTTTTGACGTTACCACGACGCCAGACACTTTTCACACTTCCTGTTTTCCTCAACACTTCCCTTTCTGCTCCTGTGCTGTTTTAAAACAGCACATCGCTTTGTTATTAGTTTGTATTGGCAATTCAAGATAACACTCGGCTTTACGATGTCACAATCGAGTGTATCTTTAGTTGTAAACTAGAAACCTTGTGCAAAATATTTCACAGCACGCAGAGTTTCCAAGTATAATTTACACATATAACAGTCAGCAATTGTGTGAACAGAACATAAAATACATTTTGGGCAGAAGAAACGCTAAGATATTTGAAAAACTTTTTGTAAAAACTTTCATGGGAGTGCTGCAGCACCACAGCCAGGGATATCTAGAACAACGGGATTGCTGACTTTGCAAATTTCGATAAAGCGATGGACACTAGAAGGGTCAGCGCTGTTAACGCCCGAAAATGAAAAAGGCGAAAGCGCGTGTCAATTACGCTGTTGAGAAGTCGCCTTTTCTAGATACCCCTGCTGTGAAGCTAAAATAAGGTCTTGAAAGTGGGCACTTCTAAGCATCTTCCCTAGCAACGCCCATAGCAACAACTAATGGCTGGCCTTGTCTATGATATAACTTAAGATCATCATTTTAAAGCAAACTTTTGCTGTTAGTCATCCAAGACTATTGAGTATTGAACACAGCTTTAGTTTTCATATTTAATTGATTATTGCATCACTTTTGGGCAAGTTTTAGTCATCAAAAATAAGAAATAAAAAAAAAACATGAAAAGAAGTAAGAAAATTCAATTTCGTGGTATTGGTCACAGCGGTAAACCATAATCTCTTCGTGGGAAAATTTTAACATAAAGTTCCCGAATCCGTTCGTCTGTATAAAATGACCGAAGAAACACACACTTGAACTTCTTTTCAAACAGTGTATTTCTGTAAAATTAGCCCGCGGCTATCGAAATGTTGTGCAACGCGATACACCTCTAAAACTGTCACTACGATACAGATTACTTGGATAAAAGACGGAGAGTTTGTCCAGCTAGCAAGCACCAAATAAACCAGTTAAATGTGCGACCGACTTCCAACAAACAACTTCGAGAATGAATCAGAAAAATTTGTGATAACTCAAAGGCACGAGAGCAGTTCGTGACGCAATATTTCATGTCCAAACAGGTCTCAAACTGAAACAGGTTTAAACCGGTCTGACACGAGTCTTACGGACGATGGTGCAATTTTGGCTTATGTTTTAGGAATTTCCATGACGTAATATTCAGTAGACCCGAACGGTTTCTACATGACGTTTGACCAGGCGAACAACCGTCTGGAACAGGTATTGCTAAACAAAGAAAGTTGGATAAGGTTGGTTGTAAGTCTAACGATGGTGGTAGACTTCATGAACTGTTACTGTAACACAAGTGTAACCTTTCCTGTAACACCAGAAAGCCATCCAACAACAGAAGATCAAAGCCCTTTTTGCCAACCTTCTACTTCAGCAAAAAAAATTAGGAAAACAAGACAGTAGCAAAATCTCTGCATATTCAGAAATCTGCCAAATAGGCTACTCGACAAGTTTTGACTTGACAAATCAAGAAAAAGAAGCTTTGACACATCCAAAGCCAGGAGAAAAACATTAAAAGCACTTAAGAAAAAATTACAAACCCAAGCAGAGGCAAAAAAGGGTCTACTTATGATAAAGGGGGCTTTAAGGTGTTGAAAATGTTTATTGTTGTTTTTCGTAAAATATGATTTTTAACCAAGTACCAAATTTTAATCCCAAATATCTCTTTCATTTATTTGCCAATCGCTTTCAAATTTTTAACACTATCAGACAGAGTAAACATGCAAAGCCTCTGGTCAAAGAATTTTGGAAATTTTGTCCATGATGCTGTCGGCACCCATTTGTTTCATGTTCCGAGAATCAAAAATTTTTGAAAAAATGCAACAATTCGAATAACTTTTTATTTTCTCAAAATATCTTCATTTCCTTCCATAAAGCTTCAGTCTTGATACGTATTAACATTCTGTTAAAATTTTATTCATATCCAGTAAGTGGTATTAAAAATATTTGTGTTTAAAGTTTGTGTATTTTTCACCACTTGGTGGCGGTTTGGGGAAAAACGGCCACATTTTCAAATTTTTTTTTGCTTTTTTTAAATTATTTCATCTTCAAGCATCATTTTAAAAACAAGAAATGGGTTGTATGTTAAGAAATCCACATTTTAGTTTGTGCAGTAATGATGCAGTAACCCTCCTATTGTCCACTTCAAAACAGAGTCAGCAATCCCGTTGTTCTAGATATCCCTGACCACAGCATACACTAGCGAGCCGCCCCTGCGACCAGTTTTTGATGGTTTGATATTTTGTCTAATTAAAGTAGGATCCAAGCGAGGTTAAGATGATCCCAACATTTCAAAGTCAATTTCTAATGGCTCCGTTAGCGTTTCGTCGTCATGAGTGGTGGTAATCTGTTTAGGATTAGGTGCTAAGTCACACAATGATACAGTAGTTTCACGTCCATCATTTAGGCGTACGTGAGCGTATTGAGGGTTAGCTTCAATAAGCTCGGCACCTTCTACAAATAAGTCGCTTTTGTTACGTACAAGACGTTTTACATACATCGGTCCTGGTTTTAGCCATGTAGGCATAGATACTCCATTTGAAGACTTACGAGAATGAAAGAACATGCGCTCGCGCAGAGTGCAGTTCGTAGCAGTACATAAGTTATAAGTGAACGTAACAAATGTAATACATACGTTTTCCCAGAAAGTCTCGGGCAGTTTTTTGACTCGTAGTCCCAAAAGAATTACTTTCCACACTATGCCGTTATATGGTTCCACTTGGCTATTACCTCGAGGGTTATATCTAGTAGACCGACTGGTCGGAATACCCTTTCCATGCAGCCACTCTTGGGTTGCTTTGATGAGGTGTTGTTGCTCTTTGGGCTTATAAAAAACTGCTTTAATTTCGGCGCAGTCTTTGCATTGTAACGCGACAGTTCTCACGGCTTCCAAAGAATAAGGAAGGTTTTTCGTTTTTATAATATAATGCCACGATCGTGTTATACCAGGATGGCAAATTGATTCACGTAGCAAATTTAGAGCGGCTTCTGATGTTGTTGTAACAGATGCAGATGTTGCTCTAGAGAAGGTGTCAGGTGCAGCGTTTTTATTTCCTGGCCTGTAAACGGTAGAGAAGTTATAAGGTGAAAACTCCAAACGCCAACGCTGTATTTTATCATTCTTCACCTTGAAGGGATGTTTTAAATCAAACATAAAGGATACGCTTCTTTGGTCCGTAATCAAGTAGTTCAAGTAATTAAGAAAAACCAGCAGTTTTTGTTCTTTTACCTTTGATGGGGGCTCACTTTTACTAGTAAAATAAAAATGCATCAGCTTAAAAAGAAAAAAAATTTAAATGAAAGACGGAATCCCTAGTCTAATATTTTTCAATCATTGTAGATGCTACTTCAGATGCTTTTCATCAAGAATAAATCATTCTCATATTGCTGTAGGCTTTGTTAAAACTGCTTCAAGGCGGAAATCTGGTGATGTTAAGCCTAGCTACTGATTTCTGTATCACTGAACGGTTTCGCTTGTTCTAACTTAAAAACTGTTGCTGCTTTGATAAAGCGTGTATAGGCTGCTATTTTTGCTTGACCAATTATTGAATATCGACTTCAACAACGGCATTGACAAAGGATATGATAATGGATCCAACTTATCTGGAAAGGTTTCAAGATTAAAGGAAGTAAACTCTTCTTTCCTATTTTTTACTGGTAAATGCCATTGCTTAAATCGAATTGAAGCTCATGGTGTGCAGTGTTGTTCAGATATCATGTAATTTTGAAGTAAGCTAACTGATCGACTGTAAGATTAGATTAGAAATTTATTCTACTGCACGCTGTGTTGCAAAAGCTTCGCTAGCTGTTGGTAGTTTATTAACAAATGTATCAACAAGCTCAAACATATCATCGATGAGTTTAAAGTTTCATGGAAGTTTCATTGTATGTCTGATGTACAATTGCGAGGATGTGGAACAAATTGAAACAAGTTATATTTAAACAATGACATTTCGAATGAGTTGGCACTTTTTAAAGAAAGCTACGCAGCAAACTTAAGCTGCAAATCGGAACGCTCCATAATCTCTACTTAAGAAAATTATTGATTTCAACTTTCGAAACCTTTACAAATATTCCTGTTGCTTTGAGATTGTGTCATGTAAACCGGTAAGCTACATCCAACGGTTGCGTGTTAATAACGTGTTAAAAACGTTTTTAGCGCACAAATATTTGTAAAGAATTGTTTACACTTCACCATGGTTCAAAATCAATCGAACAGCCGTTGCTTTGTTGAGCTATTTTCAATGTCTGAAATTTGTGTTAACAATTTTTTCTCAGTCTATAATAAAGTTACCAGCTACAACGAATTTGAGGCGCGTCACGATCAGTACCAATGCTGGCACGCAGACTTGTCAAGGGCGAACACTTTATCACCGACCCAACAACGTTCGTCTAGGACAGTGCTTCTCAACCTTTATTTGTGGCGACCCAAAAATTAAGGTTAAATTAATAGCGAAAATTTGGCGACCCTATTTCCAAAACTACGTTTCGTACAACGTTTTGTAAGCATAAAAATATGAGCCACACTCATATATAACACAATTAAACATAATAACAAAATGTCGAATTTAATTAATATGAGCCTTTACTTTGTATTGTTTCAACAACTTGTCAAAATTTAGAGCTTTTTTACTCAGTGCCAATCTCATGTCATCTTCAGGTTGAAGACAATTTCTTTCCTTTGTTTTAATGTAAGCAAGCGCAGAAAACCTGCTCTCCTACAGGCAGGTAGTAACAAATGGCAGGAGAGCTTTCACTGCGTGCGTGCCTACAACAGTCTTTTCATTCTTGACTTTTGTCCAAAATGAACCAAGAGTTTCTTTCTTAAAACAGTTCATCAATACACTGTCGCACTGAATGTCAATAAACTCCTCTTGAAACCCAAATTGCTTTGGTAGTTTTCAGGCAGGTGCCCCCACCATACTCAGGGATGGAGGAACCATTTTAAAAGTAGGTGGGCCCAAAGGCGTAGCAGTCAAAGTTAATCAATCTTCTGGGGGGCTTCGCCCCCCAGACCCCCCATAACATTGCTGCATACCTGATACTTGCAATCGCTCATACATTGTGTTTTCATGATTGCCTTTTGTACCAACCAGCAAAAAATTTCCGTTTTTGGGCCCTATTTGGCAAAACAAATTACAAAATTGTTAAATTGCTCTACAGCGCTGTACAAAATATGGCGATTTACACACAAATACAAAAGCAAAAATACACACACAGTTAAAATACCAACCTGGGAGAAATAATCTGCAGCATTATACAGTAGGCCTACATGCAATCGTGCATGCACTGCATAATATGTAATGATATCATTGTTTTAACATTAGAGAGCAGTTAGATTGATTTATAGATTACTCCACCAATCACACGCAACCACGCCCACACGTGCTGCCCATCAATAGTGGGCTCAACAGAAAAGTTTGAAGATTAGATTTCATCATTGAGCTATCAAAGATAGCACAGGTAAACAAAATTTTTTTTTAAAAAGGCACGGCATGTGAGAGTCATTTTAGGGTATTTCGAGGCCCCTGAGTCAGAAAATGCACTTGTTTTTTCGAATTGGCTCTGGCTTTTGAGATAGCCTAGCCTACAGCAAAAACATTTTTTTTTGCAATTTTGAGCCCCTATAGATTTAACGTCGTGTCGTTTATTACATAGATAAAACTGAAAGTAATCCCAGGCACATTTCTGAGTTGTATAAACGCCATTTGAAACCAATCACGTTGATTACAACCCAAACAAACGGCTATTTAACGTTTACTGGCCTAGTAACAATCAAAATACGACGTGAAGCAAGCCTTAGAACACAAGATGCAGAATTAACAACTTGTGCTTTGCCTTAATGTATTTGTTGAATTCAACAATATCAGACTTACTAACTAAGCTACTATGTACAAACAAAATACATACATTGTTTTGCTTAAGAAACTAGGCGAATAAGCAAAACAAAGCCATCGATGAACAAGCGCAATTCTTTATTATGGTAGGCTTACTATACTGAGCAACACCCATCAAAGTAAGAAGGCCATTTATGTAATTACAGAATACAAAGTTATGTTCTTCAGTAAAGTAGCTGCTTGAAATTTTATCCTTGTTACGGAGGAACGTAATCTTGGTTCCAAACTCAATTCCAGGTAGTTTCGAAAATTCAAAAAAACTAAGTGCATTCTTGGAATCAGGGGCCCTGAAATACTCTAAAATGACTCTCACCTTTGGTCCCAACATTTTTTGCTGGCCTGTGTAATCAAACTAAGGTGTATTAAATGATTGAAGAGCTTTTTTTGGGAACTCTTTCTCTAATTTGCCGTTTTCGCTACCTTTTCAAAGAAACTTGGCTTTCAAAAGTGGGTGGGCCAGGCCCACCCAGAAAATAAAGTAGGTGGGCCCAGGCCCACGAGGCCCACGTGGTTCCTCCATTCCTGCACCATACGACTCTACTAAACCTATAAGCTTTTCTAGACACAATAGTGAGCAACAATGGAATTTTTCTGCAAGTGTAGTTGAGTGATTTTTGTTTGTTTTTAAGTTGAAAGAAGTTTATTTGTTTCGATTCGTTGTTGAAATCTAAACATTAAAGGAATTCAATTTTACGCTGAGGAAGTTGGCAGGTTCATCTTAAGACATATGATGCATTGATGCAATCATCATCATCGGCAATGCCTGAATAAGGCGTCGGGCGTCGGCTACCGTGAGTCTCCACCACGATCGATTGTCCATAGTTCTTATTAGGTTTTCAAAATTTTGGTTTGTCCATGTTAAAGATTTTTGAAGATTTCCAAATGATGCAATACATGATACAAATTCGTTGCTTTTATTTTTGCTGAAAATTGGTTTTGATTTTGGGAGTGGGGAAGGGGCATTTTTCGTATTGCTTCCCGACCAGTTCTCTCGGAAGCCCTGGGTACAATAAGTCAGAATAACTGAGGTTCTTATTTGCTCCATCATTTTGTTTAGTGTGTTTTTTTGCGGACGACCTCTGACTGGCTATTTCTGATGACTTGATTTTTCAGTAGACAGGTTGTTTTGTTTTTACTAGGAATGTGCGTTTTTGCCTTAACCCATTTACGTGCCAAAGTTTCCGTTATGGGAACATGAGATTAAAGCCACGTACAGTTATACACAAATCGTATACTAATTTTTTCTTTTCTGTATGTTGTTCCTTAAAGAATCATATTTATAATGTATGCGTAAAAACGTATAATTTTTTAAAACGTCGTACTTTTCGGAGCACTAATTTTACGAAAAAATCACCTTTTTATTTGTCGAGAATAAGCTTTTTCCAACTAGTATAAACCTGCAAATTTTTCAGAATTTATTTTTTAATTTTGTAGCATTATAACTAATAAATCGTTTCCCATATCATTTGTTTGCAAATTTTTAGAGGCCTTTTTCTCACGGTTGCATTTACTGTATGTTCCCAAAATGGGAACTTTGGCAACATCCGGTACACAAAAGCTACGGCTTTCTGACATAGGGATTATAGCGAGATCAGTTGCGTTTTGAAAAGCGCGTCAGCGATATTTCTAGCATGGTATCCCTGTAATCGCCCTCTAATCTATATCTAACAGTGATATGACCTATACTTTTTAAAGTTTCCTGGAGATCAAAGACTACAACTGCCTTTCAAAATGTACGTACGTCAGAAACAGTCTAGAGAAACATATGATTATCGTTCCGATGGTACTGTAGTCTGCGCCAGATGGAACGATAATTGTGTCGTCACCGTTGCAAGCAACTACTATGCTGTTGCACCCGTGACAGGAAGATTGCCCGTCGAAAAACTGCACTTCGGAAAATTGCCCGTGTGGGAAGATTGCCGTCGAGAAAATTGCCACCCGGAAAATTGTCCGTATTGAAGTAAGAAATAGCTGAATTTGGGAAAGTGCATATTTGTCTAGAGATGAAACACACCCAGAAACTAAGGCACGACATGATCGGTGAGAAGAAACTACCTCATCTTTCAAAGCTTGGTTTTGCTTGTTTTGCTTCCACAATATCTTTACCTGATAAATGTGTATGTTCATTTACTTTCTTTAA
This sequence comes from Aplidium turbinatum, assembly GCF_918807975.1. Lineage (NCBI taxonomy): Eukaryota > Metazoa > Chordata > Ascidiacea > Aplousobranchia > Polyclinidae > Aplidium > Aplidium turbinatum. The sequence continues at coordinate 10,954 of NW_027658245.1, forward strand.
AATTTGAATATTGTCAATATGCGAGTTCGTGTATAATCTTGCTTTGCAACTTGTAGATTTTCTTTCACTGCACTCCCAATAAATCCGATGATACACTGCACTCCCAATATTCCGATGATACATAAATTGTAATTCATCTACAAGAATGTCTTTTCGTGCTCACTTTTTATGACGGTCACCATTTTGAGGTAACAAAATTTGAGACAATAGCGGAATCTGTAAGAAGACTATCCTCAGAACTCAGTGTATAGCTGTATACTTTTGTCCGTATGAGATAGAGAATTGATATTTATATTCCCCAGAAGCAATTTTTCATTTAGTTTGGCATTTGCAGATTAAAATTTATCACGCCTTTTATCACAGCTGGATGCTAAATTTAAACTATTAGAGGAACATTAGTTCAATACAGACTCACAGCTGGACTTTTTTTCGCAGCTATTTCTTTCTCAAAGACGGGCAATTTTCCAGGTGGCAATTTTCTCGACGGCAATGTTCTCACAGGAGCAATTTTCTGGCGGGCAATATTCCCACACGGGCAATTTTCCGGAGGGCAAATTTTCGGCGGTCAATTATCCGACGGGCAATTTTCCTAGTGCCTGTTGCACCAATGCAAGCCGTCCAACGCAGGGTGAACGAAAAAAAAATCAGCTCAGCAGCCATTTCTTATTACGATGTATAACCCGCGAATTGGGTGGCGTAGATGTATGCGACAGGCTACTATCCTCCTATGGACCACGACTTCGATCCAAGAAATGGTGGTGGAACATTTTTGCCCACATTGTCAATTTATCAGTTGTAGCTGCTTTCCGCTTTTACAATAGGGTGGATCGATTTAGGTGGGTAAAACACTTTTTTCCTCATTTTGCTTAGCTTGGGGTTGGAAAACTTGCCAATTACTACTAAAAACAGTTGTGCAAAATTAGAATGTAATCTGACGACATCTTGATCTGCCACCAGCCACTTGAAAATTTACTATTTCCTTCTACATTAAGGTGGATCAATTTAAGGGGGTGTAAAACTTTTTTTTTCATTTTGCTTAGCTTGGGTAGCCAAAACTTACGATAGGGTATATAGAACACTGTGCTAAAAGTATATTTCGATCGAACAAATTTTTGATCTGCAACCAGGCTATTACTTATCGACTAAAAACGCAAAAATACATGCAAATGTATTTGAATTTGAGGTTAGCATAGAGATTTATTACAATGCAATGGAAATGATAATATGCATCAAACTTCCTCGCTTTAGATGAAATAGTCACGTTTCGATTCGAACTTGGGCATTTCTTGTCGTGATTCAATGCGTGAGCGTATAAATCCATCCCGCGAATTAACCCCGCACACCGCCGCTGAAGCTTCCGCCACCAACTTGACGCACCTTTCCACCACCTGTGTGAGACATGGAAATCGAGGGAATAAAAGTTCTGGAGTGTCCTTAGCTGCAATCATGTCTTGTAATTTTTGGTCCCTCATATTTCTTGTCACAGGAGGCTCGGTGAAATTGAGAAGCTGCCAGTCAACCATATCGTAGTATTCGTTGGCGTCAAACTATAAGGGCGGAGTGCAGAATCGTCGTATTGCTTTCTGTTCGCGATGGCTTGATCGAGTTTTCTGAATTCACTTAAGTCCAAGCTCACGGATTATTTGCCTCTCATCTGTGATCATGGCCAACGTAATGTTTTTTGAGTGCGCGAAGTATCCATATCTCTGGAGAACACGTTTCTCATGAGACATGTACTAGCACATCTGGATGGACTAACAACCGGACCGCGTGAATTTTCCGGTCCTCTTGGAAAATCTCTTGGTTCGTGTATGGAGCATCTTCCCAAAAAGTTTGAGAAGATTCTTCTCCTTGCGTTTGAGACCGCCGCAGATCACGTTGTTACATCCAGGCACAGCAGCCAATGGATTGTGTGTTCATCGGGCGTTGTGAGGTCCACATTCCATATAATCTATTATCTGTCCTGGGGTCGATATACATGACATTGTTAGATAATGCGTTTTGCAGTCTGAGATTCTGAGGCACATGCACAAGATGGTGAGTCGGTGAGGCCCCATTGAAACATGTTGCTGTTGAAACGGCCCACCCCAGTCAGCAAGCGATTGAGCTTCACCCATTTCTTCCGAGGTAGTTCTGCTCCAGGTAGTGTGTTAGTATTGGGAGGGCCTGTGAATTGGGTTGGTCTCGCAACTTCTCTCCATTCACTGTTCCAAACTTCGGTAAAGTGGAAGTTAGACTTGCAGATATCTGCAGCATGTCGGGAAAAGAGGCGTCTAGATTTCAAGCGCTGGGGCTTTTGGGAGTGTGAGTTTATGACAATCTGGTTGAGGAGGTGGTCATCCCTTGACATGGCTTGTAAAACTAGACTGTGTACGTGGTTTTCGCTACGAAGTCTACCTGGGGCGATGCCTGATAGCACTGGCAGAAAGTCAGTGGGAGTTGGAAGCAGGCAACCAGTGAGTATTCTCATGGTGGTGTTGAGGGCAGTGTCAATTTTGCTAGTGTGTGCGCTGCGGCACCAAGTGGGGGAAGCATATTCCAAGGTGCTGTAAGCAAGTGCAAAAGCACTTGTACCGAGTGCAGATGTACTAGAACCCCAAGATGTTCCAGATAAGCATCTCAGCAAGTTGTTGCGTGCTGATAGCTTAGCGTGGAGGGCTTCAGCATGGTGTTTGTAGATTAATTGTCGGTCGAGATTCACTCCTTGGTCGGTGTGGCATGGGTTGTGTGGAAGTGGGTTTCCGTTGAGAGAGACTGACAATTGGCAAGTAGATTCCATATTGCAAAGGTAAAAAGGTGTGACAGTGATCTTTGCCAGGCTCAGTTTTAGCATCCAAAGCTTCAGGTAGTCTGCGATTTGAGCCATGTCATCTGTAAGTGCTTCCTCTACCACATGCCAGTATACTTGTCAGAATGGAGTAGTGCCAGATCATCAGCATAGCCGTACTGGCGTGGCATAGTCTCTGGCATGTCACTGATGTAGATGTTAAATAGTAGAAGTGATAAGCATGATCCTTGCGGAACACCATTTCTTAAGCGGCTGGGCCTGCTGCACTTCCCATCACTCGTCTTCAGCAAAAAGGTCCGATTTGCCAGAATATTGGCGAGAAATCGCACTACCATTTTGTCTGGGATCATGCGGAGAAAGGTTAGGGTTAGCCCTTGATGCCACACAGTATCATAGGCAGCAGTGAGGTCTACCAAGATAACTACTGCTTCGTTGCCCTTCTCGAAATTTTCCTCAATACCCTCGGTCAGCTTGACTGCTTGATGAGTCGTACAGTGTCCGTGCCGAAATCCAGCTTGTTCTTTTGGTAGCTGGGAATCAACAACTGGCTCGAGTCTAGTTAGCAGGAGCCGTACCAGGATCTTATATGGGACACAGAGTAGTGATATTGTACGATAGCTCTTGGGATCATCAGCTGGCTTGTTTGGTTTAAGTAAGCTAGTGCTACTACAGTTGCTTTTCGCCAGATTTTAGGTATGGCCTGGAGGGTCAGGCAAGCAGAATAGAAGCTTTTCAACCATGCCGAATATTTGAGATCACAGTGCCTTAAGAATTCTGGAGGGGTATTATCGGGCCCTTGTGCTTTCCCACTTTTAACTTGTTTAATGACAAATGCAAGTTCTCTGTTGCTGAAGGGGGCTAACAAATGACTATCCACGCTTGGGGCGTTCCAGAGCCACCTGCATTCCTGCTTCGCCGCATGGGCATGCTTCTTATTTACCACTTTAAATTTGCCATTGGTAGTGATATCCGTGAGCTTGGACTTAAGCGAATTCAAAAATCTCGATCAAGCCATCACGAATAAAGAACAATGCGACGATTCTGTGTTCCGTCCTTAAAGTTTGACGCCAACGAATACTACGATATGGTTGACTGGCAGGCTCTCAATCTCACCGAGCCTCCTGTGACAAGAAACATGGGGGACAAAGAATTGCGAGACATGATTGCAGCTAAGGACACTCCAGAACTTTTATTCCCTCGATTTCCGTGTCACACACAGGTGGTGGAAAGGTGCGTCAAGTTGGTGACGGAAGGTTCAGCGGCGGTGTGCGGGGTTAATTCGCGAGATGGATTTATACGCTCACGCATTGAATCACGACAAGAAATGCCCAAGTTCGAATCGAAACGTGACTATTTCATCTAAAGCGAGAAAGTTTGATGCATATTACCAATTCCATTGCATTGTAATAAATCTCTATGCTAACCTCAAATTCAAATACATTTGCATGTATTTTTGCGTTTTTAGTCGATAAGTAATGGCCTGGTTGCAGATCAAAAATTTGTTCGATTGAAATATACTTTTAGCACAGTGTTCTATATGCCCAATGGCAAGTTTTGGCTACCCAAGCTAAACAAAATGAGGAAAAAAGTTTTACACCCCCTTAAATTGATCCACCTTAATGTAGAAGGAAATAGTAAATTTTCAAGTGGCTGGTGGCAGATCAAGATGTCGTCAGATTACATTCTAATTTTGCACAACTGTTTTTAGTAGTAATTGGCAAGTTTTCCAACCCCAAGCTAAGCAAAATGAGGAAAAAAGTGTTTTCACTCCACCCTATTTTACAACCGTATGAATAAGTCCTTTGAAAACCATCTCTAAATTTAAAAGGGAGATCGCACGATCATTGGCAAAGATAGAAGTGCCAAGGCTCCGCCTAGGAGGACCAACTGCGCTTCCGAGCGCAACCGTGAGATTTGACGCTGTAAATTATATCCTTGTATCATACTCACAAGGACGATGTGTAGCGTGCATGCAAAGCACAAGATTGAGATGTCCAAAATGTGAAAAGCGTATGCGTATTATATGCAATGATGAATACCATAAAAAATAAAGCAATTCACGCTTATCATTGCAAACAGTCCTTGTATATTTACTCAACGTGTGTTTT
>NW_027658246.1:0-11264 GCF_918807975.1 Aplidium turbinatum
CTGGAACTTTTTAAAATAAAGTATACGTTTTAATTATATATTATTTATGCACAAATGTAATTTTTAATAAAATACCTGGAGCTTTTTAAAAGAATATTAAAAAGTTTTTAAAATAAAGTATACGTTTTAATTATATATTATTTATGCACAAATGTAATTTTTAATAAAATACCTGGAGCTTTTTAAAAGAATATTAAAAAGTTTTTAAAATAAAGTATACGTTTTAATTATATATTATTTATGCACAAATGTAATTTTTAATAAAATACCTGGAGCTTTTTAAAATAAAGTATACGTTTTAATTATATATTATTTATGCACAAATGTAATTTTATATAAAATACCTGGAGCTTTTTAAAATAAAGTATACGTTTTAATTATATATTATTTATGCACAAATGTAATTTTTAATAAAATACCTGGAGCTTTTTAAAAGAATATTAAAAAGTTTTTAAATAAAGTATACGTTTTAATTATATATTATTTATGCACAAATGTAATTTTATATAAAATACCTGGAGCTTTTTAAAATAAAGTATACGTTTTAATTATATATTATTTATGCACAAATGTAATTTTTAATAAAATACCTGGAGCTTTTTAAAAGAATATTAAAAAGTTTTTAAAATAAAGTATACGTTTTAATTATATATTATTTATGCACAAATGTAATTTTATATAAAATACCTGGAGCTTTTTAAAATAAAGTATACGTTTTAATTATATATTATTTATGCACAAATGTAATTTTTAATAAAATACCTGGAGCTTTTTAAAAGAATATTAAAAAGTTTTTAAAATAAAGTATACGTTTTAATTATATATTATTTATGCACAAATGTAATTTTTAATAAAATACCTGGAGCTTTTTAAAATAAAGTATACGTTTTAATTATATATTATTTATGCACAAATGTAATTTTATATTTAATATCATGAGTTTTTTAAAAGAATATTTAATTTTATTTTAAATTAAAGTATAAGTTTAGATTATATTTAATTATGTATAAATGAATTTTAATATATTACCTGGAACTTTTTAATTAATAATCAATATATTTTGACCAAGAAATAATTTATGGGGAAGAATATTTAGTTGATATTATTAATTAATTATTTAGAAATAATATAGATACTAAATTATAAATAATCTTCTTAAAAGAGTATATAATTGTGAGGAATTATTTTGTATTATAAATTTATAGGGAAATATTTCCAAAAATATCTTAATTAAAGTATAAATTTAAATTATTATAATTAAAATAACTATTTTATTATAAATTCAAAGTTATATATTATAGAATATCATTTATATATTATAAACTAACAAAAATAGAATTATTATAGATATCGATAATAAATATTATGAAATAGGAAATAGATATAATATTTTAAATTAAAGTATAAATTTAAATTATTATTATGAGAAAAATAACTATTTTATTATAAATAATAAGGTATATTAATAAAGCATAATAATAATATAAAGTTATATATATTATATTATTAAAATATATATTTATAAATAAATTAAATGTATATTTAAGATTTATAATAAATGTTTTAAATAATTTTAGTATAAAATATTATATTTTATTATAATATAAATTGATTAAAGGTCACTATAATTATAATATTAGTTTTATAAAATAGTGTTAATTTAAAGATAGACTATATACATTCTCCTAATTTATAAAAATTTACATTATTTTTTGTAAATAATAAAAAATGATATAGAAAATTTTTAATAGATATATGATAATTGCATTAAATGTGGACTTTTAACATGTGCCTTTAGTTATCTCCTAATCACAACTGAGATAATTTTTTTAATATACTAAACATACAAACTAGAAAGTTGTAGATATCTTAGAAATATACAAAATATAACCATTATGTTAAAAAAATTTAATAAAATATAAAAACTACTTTCATTATTTTAAAAATATTATAAAATAAAATATTAAAGTTTCAAGAGATTAACCGAAGAAAAAATAAACAGAAATTAAATTTCTTTATTATTAAATTTTTATTTTAATATATTTTTTTTGTTATTAAATATAAAAGTATGCTTAATAAATTTTTATTATTATTTAATTTTATATCATTATCGTTCTCTTTAAATTTCATAAAAGTTAATTACCAATATATTAAGATTTTAAATAATTTATATTTAAAAAATGTAAGATTTTTCTTGTTTTATAGTTAAAAATTTTATATAATTAATTTTATAATTATACTTATATAAATACAAAATAAAAATAAAGATGTTTATAAAACATTTCAATAAATTATTAACTGATATATTAACTAATAAAAATATACCATTTTAATATTATTATAACAAATTAATAAATAGGTAAGCTATATATATATATATATTTTTATATTGTTAGATATAAAAAGCAATTATCTAATTTATTAATAAATACGGAAAAGATATAAAACTAAAAAAAGATTATTATGAATAAACTTTTGTGGTATTATAAGAAGTATTGTAAAAAATGATAAAATATGATAAATGAAGTATCTATTATATAAAAAGCCAGAATGGAAGGATAATAAAAATGTTCTCTATTCAAGATTAATAAATAAATAAATAACAAATAAAATTTTTTTGATTCTAATATTTTATTTATTTTATGTAAAACGCATATAGTTTATATTAACCTATAATGATTTTATATGTATTTTAAAATAATTATACCTGGATCTTTGTATATAATATTTATATAAATTATTACTTCATATAATTATATTAATTACTGCATGTAAATAATGTTTATTAAAATGTATTTAATAATAATTTGTATAATATTGAAGTATTATAAATAAAAAATATAATTAAACAAATCATTTGTAATATATATAATGAAATAATTACTTAAATTTAATATATTATATAATAAAATAAAATATATGACATAAGTTAATATAATATATCAAGATACTAAATAATATTGAATGTATAGAATAATAAAAAATACTCCATAAACAGAAATTGAGATATGAATATAAGTAAAATAAAATAGTATTCACAGATAAAAAGTATATTTAAATATTTATATAATTGATTTAAAAAATTATTAATAAATCGTATACAGTGAATTAAACAATTTTTTTTTAAATAGAATATAAATTTATTAAAATAAAGAATAATATTTTAAATATTATTAATATATTATAGTAAATTATATTAGAAATATATATTATAATATATTAAAGAATAATAAATATTATTTATAATTAAAATATAAATAATAAATTATATATTATTTATACACAAATATAATATAATATATAATACTTGGAGCTTTTTAAGGAATAATACATATTATTGTAAATTAAAATATAAGTTAAATTATATATTAATTATATACAAAAGAGTTTATATATTACCTGGAACTTTTTAAAAGAATAATAAATAATATATGTTTAAATTATATATTATAATTTATATAAATGAATGATGTATATATATATTTTACGTGGATCTTTTTAAAAGACATAATAAATATTATTTTTAATTAAAATATAAATTTTAATATAAAACATTATTTATACACATATGTAATTATATAATACCTAGAGATTTAAAGAATAATAAATATTATTTTAAATTAAATATAAGTTTAAATTATATATTATTTATACACAAATGTAATTATACACAAATTCAAATGATCATTTTAAAAGAATAATAAATATTATTTTAAATATAGATTTTAAAATCTATTTAAATTATTAACAATGGGATTGTACAAACAAAAAAGATAAAAACAAATGACGAAAACCCCCTAAGTGGAACGGAATGATAAAAACAAACGATATAGAACCTAAAAAGAAATATGGGAGTTTATAATTAATTTCACTGACCAAAATAATCAAATGCCAGGCAATGTTCCCAGAGCTTAAGAAGACTCTAGTAAAATGGACCGAACTTTTGAATGAAAACACTAACAAAAATATTAAGTATAAAAACGAAGTAAAATATAAACATGAAATTAACGGGAAATTATTTTCGTTTATAAAAAACATTTATAATCTCAAATTAATATTATGAGCATCCCAATTGCTTTATTAAATAATTAAAAACAATTTTTTTAAAATTGAAGATACAAAAGAAGCACCTACAGTGTCTACTTCTGAATTCGGAAGTCAATTATATTCAAAGATTTATAAGAAAGGGTTATAAATTACTAATACGAATGGTCCTTACTAGGTATAATATAAAATTAATACAAGAAGAATTAGAAGAAATATTCTTTATAAACTTATTAGAGATAATAACATAAATTCTATATATCATTAAATAAGGTTATGAGTATTGCTCTTAAAATATTCTTTAGTTAAAATATAGAGGGTCCTGCTAATAAATACTAATCAAAGATTAATATAACTGATAAAAAAAATAAACATAGAAAATCATTAATAATTGTAAATATTTAAAAGTAAATCAACTCAAATCAGAAATAAAATTAAAATTAATACCATGATTAATCAAGATATACCAATGATTGAAATAGAGAAATATATTAAAAAACTGCTACGGCTTAGATGAAAAAAATAAATGTCAATTGGTACATGGAGGTTATACAAATAGGTAGAGGAAAGTATGAAAAAAATGAAAGCGACTTAAAAGGGCCGTGTCTAACTATTAAAAAATATAAAAATTATGATATAATTAATTAGCCAGACAGATTTCCAGATGGTTTAGGCGGAGCGGTTATTAAATACTGTCGAGATTTATTAGATTGTGTGAGAAGTGGTATATTTTCCTTGAGTTACTGAAAAAAGTAGACTTAATTAAAGTAATAGAAAAAAAACAAACAAATAAACAAACTTAATATATAAATTATAATAAATTTAAAGAAAAAGGTTTTGTTAAAAGAAATATAATACCATATGAAGAATATTTTCTGTCTGTTAAGAGAAATTCATTTCCAGGTGTATCTTTTAAATTTTCTTTTGAAACACCACTCATAGAAAACGGTAAATTGTTTTTTTCACGAATCATGGATTTTAGGTTATAATTTATAATTAATAGTATTTTAGTATTTTTTTTAAAAATATGGTATATTTTGTATTAAGATATTATTGCATGCATTTTATTATTTTATAATAATTAAATTATAAAAATAATTTATATGGGAAAGTCCGAAATTTTGGTGCTCAATGACGTGTTTATTCTTAGAGACAATAATAGTATAAAACCCCAAGTTCAGAGCAAAATAGCTTTAAAAAATATAAATTTATTTTATTTATTATTTATACACAAATGTTATTTTATATATAATACCAGGAACTTTTTAATAGAACATTAAATAATATTTATAATTAAAGTATATGTTTTAATTATGTACTTTAAATTATATAAATATTATAATAAATTTATTAAAAATATTTTTTAAATATACAAATGTATATTTTTTTAATAATTATGTCCGAAAAGAATAAAGGTGCCATTGGCCATGTTGGAATTACACCAAAAAAGCTAAATCATGGCCAGAGCAAGGAAAGCTCTTTAAAAAACCTAAGCAGTACAAGCTTATTAAAAAATCCCGTTGCGTTGGAACACGCAAAAGACTATATTTATGCGTCTTATGACGCAAAAGAGTTAAGCAGTACAAGCTTGGACAAAAAACCCGATGCGTTGGAACACGCAAAAGACTATATTTATGCGTCCCTCGATGCAAAAGACAATAAACATAGGATATATAAAGAACATGGAGATAGTCCCGTAGGGAACTTAAACAATAAAATGAGTACACAACCTTACAGGATAAATATAGGAAACAAAAGAACATGCATTCATAGTACCATAAAGTATAAGAGTAATTGTAGACACCAAAAAATAAACACCCATAATACTTACATCCAAACCCTAAGACAGAAATCTAATCAAAATATTAAGAGAGAGATCAACGACTTAGGGGATAATAAACATAGGATATTAGATAAGCATGGGGATCCTCTAATTCAGAATATAAACATGGATAGTGGGGTACAATTAAAGGAGAAAGACACAAAAAACAATAAGTGCCTAAGAACGAGCACACATATTCAGAAGAATATTAAAACGGGAAGTAAGGAAAATAATTTCTCTCGTATTAAGAAAAACAATACCCTTTACGGAACTAAACCCATAAAAAATCAGGAAAAAATGTATAATAAATATGTCCATAAAAAAAGTCCAAACCATAAAATAATTAAATTACAGGACTATACTAAAAAATGCTATAAAAAACTGAAACTCCAATTTAACATGAATAAAAATAAAGTAAAGGAAGACAAAGCAAAAGTAGATGTAGACTCTAAAAAAGAAAGCGAAATAAACCAAGGTAACATGAAACAATTTAATACCCTAATAGAAGGTAAAGAGCAAATGGAAATTGAAGAGTGGGCAATGATAATAAAAGGTTCAAGTATAAATAGAAGTAAACATGAATATGTGAAGCTATTTTCCGAATTTAAGAACATATGGCCGAAAATGAAAGACTGCATACAGTTTTCTTCAGGAACTATAAAAGTGACCTTTAATTCTGAAAAAGATCTTAAAGAGGCTAGAAAGAGGGAAATTATAAAAAAATTTGGCCCGGGAACAAAAATAGAAGAAGACGATAGGAAAAATGAATATGGTATAAAAATTAATGGAATCCCTTCTAATGTATCAGAAGAGATAGTGACAAGATGCATAGCGCCGCAAATAAGTGGGTACAAGAACATAAAATTTATAACAAGAATGACTCCTAAACAACGAAGAACCGTAATCATAAACTTAGACAACAGAGAAAGCTACGATAAAATGATGAACAGTAACATTTTTTCTTCAATCAATAATCAAATCATAGGCCAAAAACAAGTTACTATTGGAAGAAGGAAATTTAAGTTCACGGGGACACATGAAAAAAAAATGCGGGTCCAGTGTATGAAGTGTCTAAAACTTGGACATTATTCGGACATTTGTAATAAAAAAAAAATTCTATGCAGAAAATGCGGAAGTACTGAACATGTTTTGGAAGATTGCAAAGAGACACTACCATCTTGTATAAATTGCAAAGGAATGCATTTTTCTGATTCAAAACATTGCAGATTAAAGAAAAACGACAGGGGGAAAAAGAGAATTTGTATGGATGAAGACTTCCTCAACGAGATAATAAGTAACGCTAAAGAAAGAGCTACTGAAAGAATTGCCGGGGGTCTAATAGGGAAAATTAATAAAAATAATACAGATTACTTTTCCATTTATAATACAAACAATAGCTATAAAACATATGTTAAAGGCATAGATAATAACAGATGTTATTTTAATAGGTGTAGCACTAAAGTTATCAATAAAAATAAAGTAGATAATAACAGTATTAATAATAACAACAGGATTGAAAATAATAGTAGCGAAAGTTACAAGAATAATAGTATTAATAACAATAATCAAATAAATGAAAATAATAATAAAAACATAGATAATTACAACAATAAAAACAAAAATTATAAGAATGCCAATGACAACAATAATAATTATAATAACAGCAATAGAAACAATAGCAGTAATAATAACAACATTGACAATAAAAATAAAAATAATTATTATTATAATAACAGGTTCCATGACAAGTATAGCAAAAAAATCAAGGGCAATAAATCAAGTTTAAACTTGGGAAGTGTGAATGCTAGAAGCCTCTATAGGAGGAAAGACGAAGTAGTTAACTTTATGAGGAAAAACAAAATAGATATAATGTCAATACAAGAAACTTGGATAACAAAAAACAGAGGTATAATAGACTTCAAAGGATTTAAGACCATTACAACTGAACCAAATAACAGAAGAGCTTCAGGTATTGCATTAATCATAAAAAAGGATCTAAAAGTAAAGATCATTAAAATCAGAAGTGTTAAAGGACTGGAATATGCGTTCATCGATATTATAGATAAACTGAATAAAAGAATTCGAATTGGCAACATTTACTGGCATCCATATTCAAAGCCAGAATTGATATACGAAATGGAGAACTGGATCAATAGTTCAACGATCCTTATGGGAGATTTTAATGCACACTCCAAAGTATGGAGCCAAGGAAATGAGAACAAAAAAGGAGAACTGCTATTAGAATTCATTAAAAGAAATAATTTAAAGGCTCTAAGTGATAAAGATAAACCAACATTATACAGTGGTGACAAGAAAAGACCTAGTTCTCCAGATATTCTTATAGTAGGGAAACCAATAATTAAAAGCATTTGCAGATGGAAGATAGGGGATGATATTGGATCTGATCATTTACCTATAATATTAAATTTAGAATTTAAAAAAGAGGAAACAATCAAATATAGAAATAAACATTGGTTAATAGATAAATTAAACATAAATAAGTTAGTAGAAACGTGGGGAGAAATTTATAGAGAGGAGACAGATAAAATTAATAAAAGAAAGATATCGGAATTCTATGAAGGATTTACTAAGAGAGCGATATATGATATCAGAAAGTGCTGTCCTCGAATAGAAAGGAGAACGGGATTTCTAGGAAATCCTTGGTGGAATAATAACTGTAAAGAAATTATAAAGAGAAGAAACATAATCAGGGGGAAACTTAGTAGGGTAAACGATGAAGAAACGATTAAAGAATATAAACAAATAAGTAAACAAGTCAAACAAGTCATTAAAACTGCAAAAAACAAATATTGGCAGGCAAAATATAACAATATCAAAATCAATGATTTATATAAGATCATTCGATCTCTTAATAAAAATAATAAACGACCATCGGGTATAATTACAAAAAATGGAGAAACCATATTAGATAATAGAGAAATAGCAAATAAAATATGTTCTTTCTTTGCAAACTGTGGAAAAGGGGATAGATTTAAATATATATCAATTAGGAAGTCACCAAAGCGAAAACTTAATAATGATGAGTTAAATAAAGAAATAACTAAAGAAGAAATATATAACATAGTCAGATACTTAGACGAAAAGAAAGCAGCAGGACCAGACGGTATAAGTCCCTTTATGCTAAAAAAAGGAGGAGGAGAAGCTATTGAATTCCTACATAAATTATTTAATAAAGTATTTAATACAGGACAGTCGCCCAAGCAATGGCTGAAGGCTAACATAATACCAATACCCAAGGGGAAAAGTAAAATAATTGAAATAGGTAAATTTAGACCGATTAGCTTAACATCAGTTATAGGGAAAATATTTGAAAAAATTATTAATAATAGATTAAAAATAGTAGTGGAGGAAAACAAATGGATACCACCATATCAAAAGGGATTTAGAGAAGGAAATTCAACAACCGATAACTTGACTTATATTCAACAGGAAATACATTCGGCCTTTAAGGAAAAGAAAGTACTGTTAGCTGTATTTCTGGATATAAAAAAAGCATATGATTGTGTAAACAGAAGGATATTATATAATATGCTCAAAAAACTTGGACTTAAAGGGAAAATAGATGAATGGCTAAAAAATTGGTTGACAGCTAATAGATACTCAAGAGTTCTGTTTGATGGAAATATATCTAAAGAAAAATGTTTTAGTAAGGGGGTTCCACAAGGATCGCCATTGAGCCCGTTATTATTTAATATCTATGTAAGGAAAGTAAGCAAATTTAATGATAAGAACATTTCACAATTTGCAGACGATTTAATTATTTGGGAAACTGATAAGGACATTAATAAAGCGGCTACAAGAATAAATAAAAAATTAGAAAACCTACAAAAATGGGCTCGAAGTCTAGAACTTGAGTTCTCAACAGAAAAAAGCCATGTGGTTAAATTTACAAGAAATATAAAATGCGAATTAGACGTTCCAGTAAAATTAAAAGGGGAAGTATTGAAAGTTGAGGAAAAGGGCAAATACTTAGGAATAATACTGGATAAAGGACTAACATGGAAAGATCACATAAAATCTATAGTTAATGCCGGGAATAAACGAATAGGAATTTTGAAATTAATAACTAATAGCAACAAAGATATAAATCAGAAAACCTTAATAACTATATATAAAACAATAGTCAGACCAGTCATTGAATATGCATCAGAAATATGGGGTGACATATCTAAATGCAATAAAACTAAATTGGATTCAATACAGCATAGTGCACTAACGAAAGCATTAGGAGTAAATAGATTGTCGCATAGAAAAGATACAAATGTGGAAGCCAAAATAATGCCACTTGACCTTAGAAGGGTACAAAGAACACTTAAGACTTGGATAAGGCTTAAAGAAGGACAAACAAACAAATATATTAATAATATACCTAAAAATAAACGATTAATTGAAAATAGAAGAAAAAGCTTTCTGGAAAAAATTATAGAGTTTAAAAAAGAATATTTAATAAAAGATAGAAAATATCTAAATAACGAAAGCATAAGGAAAAAACTAATAGATAAATGGATAACTAATCTAAGGGATACTTGGAAAGAAGAAGAAAGGCAACAATGTTTTAAAAATATATCAATCAAGGATCTTATATATAAACCCGTTAGTAAAAAAAGGAAACTAAATTCAATATGGCATCAATCAAGACTAGGGACTCTGCCACTTAATGAGTTCCTTAACTTATTTAAAAAAAACAAAACTAACAAATGCAGGAAATGCGCAAACAACGTAAGAGAAACAGTACACCACTTTATAATGGAATGCCCTGAATACGAAAAAAATTGGGAAAACAACAACATCAACAGGAGGAAATTTAAAAGGAAGCTTGGCCTATTTCTCAGTATAGATAGGCCTCCGAAAATTAAAGAAGCAATAGCGGAAATAATTATGAGGAATATGAGCCAACGCAAAAAGGAAGTTAAAAGAAGGAGAATTACCATAATAGGAAGAATTGAGAATGAAAATAATGAAGGAATTTTGTTAAAGAAAAAAATTAATAACAATGAAAGATGCCTAATAAGAAGATAAAATTAAGGATAATAATAACAATGATAACAAGGTTAGAACGATTTAAATAAATTTAAGGCCTTGCAAGCCGAGTCAAATAACCCTAAGGGTTAGACTAGCTACTCTTCCTGCAAGGGGGCAGCCATTTGGCAAGGAGTAGCGTTGATGGGTTTTTTAGTCGGCAACTCTGTGTAGTTGGGGTTTACTATGGCTTATAGCCAAAGGTTTTCCTTGGTAGCTCCCGACACTGTTCACCTGCCCCTTTATGGGTTTAAGTCCTTAAGCTTAAATCCGGGGTAGCGTGTTCGCCAAGCGGTTTTTCTCCCTGGCATAAAGTCAAAAAAAAAAAAAAAAAAAAAAAAAAAAAAATAAAAATTTT
>NW_027658247.1:0-8017 GCF_918807975.1 Aplidium turbinatum
GGGGAGGGAATCTCTTCATGGACTAATATGAACTGTGTAGAGACTCAGTATGAGGGCACACTCCATCATATAATATTATTAATTTATTTTTAATTATCAATTAATGAAAAAAATATTCTATTCTATGTAATTCTCTAACTAGTTATATTATAATGTAATTCTACAAGAGTTAACTGATTCATGAATATTACTTTGAGACATTTCTTATATTTTTATTCCAATAGGTTACAAAAAATAGTTTCTGACAAATTTATCCACATTTTTAAATCACTCGAAGAAAATATAAAAATAAAATAAATACTGTGATGCTTTATTTAGGATTAGACAACATCATGTATACTTCTATGTTTTAAAGAAAGTCCATAAATCATATTATAGAAAAATTTTGGATTTTTCAAAAATTTGGATTTTCATAAATATAGGACTTTCAGAAATTTAGGAATCATAAAAAAATATTTCGGAACTTTCACAAATTTCAGACATTAATAAAAATAGGACTTTTAGAAATGTCGGAATCAAAAAAGTCTTTCGGAAATTTCGGATAAATATTGGATAAATAATTTTAATTAAATATAGACTTTTATAAATAAAATTTTTAATCATCAAAAGATTTAATAATATTTAATCATCAGCAATATTCATAATCCTGTTAATTAATAATATAAGATGTTCATTCCGTGATCCTTTGTTATTTATAAAATATATAAATATTCAATTATTTATTTTATACATTAAAACATTCTTTATGATATATATGATTGATATCTACAACATGAAATTCTCCTTTAATATCTAAATCTTTATTACATCTATCACAAGTTTGCTTTCTTATTATATTTTTTTCTAAGTGGTCAATAAAGCTATCTTTTAAAGTATCATCAGATATAAAATTGCTCTTTTCATTAACAAAAATATAAATTCTTAATCTTTAATTTATTTATAAATTAATATATAATGTATACAGAAATTTCCTTATTTTAATTAATAATTACAATAAAAATAATTTTTTACTTAGAATATTGTGCTTGTAGCATGATATCATGTAATATGTTTGCTATTTGTTTCCAATTCAATATGGAACACTCTATATAATATATATTTTGTTCAAATATATTATTGTCTCTATTTAAAACAATAATGGTTTCATCATCATTTATCCCAAGTGTTTCCATCTATTATATTTAGTAAATATATATATTCTACGTTTAACACCTTAATGACGAAATGATTCGTATGCAACTTTATAACCCAATTTACTAATAAATATTTATGAAATAATTTAAATTAATAATAATTTATAAATTTTTTTGAATTAATTTTTAGGGAGAAAAATATCTTAAATAAAAAGCGATTGGAATATTAAATTCTGAGAGGAACAGTGTTTAGCGTTAGCAAGGAAAAACACTCGGATTATAATTACATCAAATAGATAAACTCAAAATGATTAGGTATCGACTAAAAACCTCATGACCTATACTTCCTTGCTAATGGCTGCTCTCTAAGGAAGAGATTGACATCTACATAAGAAGTTTTATTTTTTTTAAACACTTCTAACATTTTTTAAATATATCTTTTAAAAAAAGAATTCGTTTGATTTATTATTTCCAATATTAAAATTATTTAATATTAAGATTTGTAATCTGATTTATGTCAGATTGGATTGAGATTCCTTTTTTCGCTTATGGTGTATATGTTACACTACCTATCGAAAATGTAATATTCGCTTTTACTTTTTAAAATATAATTTTTTACAATACTAAATATTTTTTGATGTAAGTTAATAATATACAAAATTTATATAAAAGTGGCAATAATTTGCTTTTAAAACTCACTTCATCCTGATTTCTGATATACTGAGATAAAGTTTTTTTGATATACTCTTTCATATAAAAATAATATTGATTAGCTCTCCAATAGATATATCTTAATAATAATATTTATTTATAATATTAAATAATAAAGACGTATTATATCCTTCAAATAATAAGTTTTTGGAATGTAACTTGGTAGATAAATAGGATTCATTAGTAAATTGTTCATAAATCTGTATATCTTCAGGTTTTTCTGTAAGCATATATATAATAAGAATCATATTTTTTGAAGAAAAATAAATTTTCATAGTAATTGCACCTTTTTCTGTCTCTAAAGTCTCTTCAAAATATATACTTACTTAGAAAATAATAATTGTAATAATTTACCTAAATAATTTGGCTTATACTGGTGTTTTAATTCCATATCTCTTGAATTAAAATTAAATAACTCTTCAAGGTTAATAGTATTTTTTATATCATCAACAATAAAAGGCATTTAAAAGTTTTTAATATATTGAGTAAATATTGAGTTTTAATATTATAATTTATAATCTAAAAAATGGAACTTTTCATATCAAGATTTTGATTACATATTCGACAATTTGGATCTTCAATTTCGAATTTTTCTAAGTAGTCAACAAATTTTCGCTTTTATTATTAACAACAATATAGATTCTTAGTCTTAAAATTTATTTATAAATTAATTTATATACATAAATTTCCTTATTTATTTTATTAATAATTAAAATAATTAAATATTTTACTTATATATTCTAACATAATATTTTTATATTTTAACATAATATAATCTAACATTTTTGCTATTTGTTTCCAATTCAATTCGGGCATCTTATTAAATTATCAGCTGCTTTAAAAATCATATGTCTTTATCAATAATAATCAAGGTTTCATCATTAGATATTCCAAGTATTTCTATCTATTACATATAGTAAATATTAATTACGTTTAACTCTATAACAGCATAATCTTCCTCATGTAACTTTATAATCCATATTACTAATTAATATTTATAAAAGATTTAAATGAGTAATAATATACTAAATTTATATAGAAGTGGTATGAAATAGCTTTTAAATTTTTCTTCGTCCAGTGAATTTATATATTCAGATAAATTTGTCTTTTAAACAATTATATATAAAAAAACGTGTTAAACCGACCAAATATTATTTATTATTCCGATCAAAAAAGTAAATTAAATGCCTATTAATACCAATCATAATAACATTTATGATTTATTTTATCAAACAGACGGAACATTAAAAGAAGAGTACAAACTATTAGGAGATAGTAAATTATATTATTTATTTTTAAAAGAGAATATAACTTTTAAGGAGGTTATAGAAAACTGCAAGGGAAAAATGATCTTGGATATTGAGATTAATAAAACAAAAATGATTTTTACAATATTTATAAAGTCTGATGAACCTAAAGATTTATCTATTTATAAACAATTTTCTAGGGATGATAAATTATATCTTAAGTTATTAATACATAAATTATTATTCAAAGGATATAACACGTATATATATTTATTTTATAATTTTATTAAGATATATGATATGGAAATCAAATGATAGTAAATATTTTTTTTATTTGAAATTTTTTGTTAATCACAAATTATCAGAATATATAAATTTGCTGAACGAAGAAACATTTGAAAACAATCTCTTAAAACCTTTATATACATTTAGTTTTATTATTACTTATTAAAATAATTTTATGAATATTTTTTTAGTAATGTGGATTATAGAATTACATCAGAAACAACTTTTTATTGAAGATTTAAACGTACAAATATTAAATATATATTTAATAGATGGAATTACTTGGAATATCTAATGGAATATCTGAAAAATTAACTTTTTCTGAAACCTTGATTATTCTAGATAAAGACGATAATTTATTTAGAGTAAAAGAAAATACTGCTCAGTGTTCCGAATTAAATTGGGAGCAAGTAGCAAAAATATTATATGATATCATGCTACAAGCGAAATATTCTAAGTAAAAAAATTAATTATTGTAATTATTAATAATTATAAGGAAATTTCTGTATACAAATTAATTCATATATAAATTTTAAGACTAAGAATTTATATTTTTGTTAATGAAAAGAGCAATTTTATATCTGATGATACTTTAAAAGATAGCTTTATTGACCACTTACAAAATAAAATAATTAGAAAGCAAACTTGTGATAGTTGTATTAAAGATCTAGATCTTGAAGGAGAGTTTATTGTGATAGATATCAATCACATATATCATAAAGAATGTTATAATGTATAAAATAATTAATTTAATATTCACAAATTTTATAAATAACAAAGGAACATGGAATGAACATCTTATATTATTAATTAAAAATATTATGAATAATGCTGATGATTAAATATTATTAATAACTTTTATAAAGATTTATTAAAGTTTATCTTATAAAAAATATAACATAGAATAATAATCTTATTAAAGATTTATAAAGATTAATTATCTAAATAAACATAGAAAAATTTATCTTATAAAGATTTATTAATAACTAATTAAAAAAAAAAAAATTTAATTACATTATATTTATTTGATTATAATTACAATAAATTTAATAATAATATAAACAAAGTAATAATAGTTATATTTTTAATAATTATATTTTAAACATTATAAATTTATATATAATTAAGGTTTACCCATATATAATAAACAAATTAAACTAATAATACACGTGTATTTGTAAATAAATAAAAATATGATATTTTTAATCAAAAACTCTTAGATAAAAAAAACATCTAATTAACTAGAACTTTTAAATATTTTTATCATATTTTTGTCTTTTATTATAATAATTATTATTTTAAATGAGTTTTATATTACGTTATTAATGTAAATAATGAATAATTATAGAATATTTCAGTTATCAAAGGTTTAATAATATTTAATCACAAGCATTATTCATCCCCCGTGGATTAATAATATACCAGAGTCATGTTTTGTGACTTGTTTATTTATAAAATATTTTTAATATTTGTAACAATATATTTTCCTTTCATATCAAGATTTGTACCACATATACAACAAGTTGGATATAAAACATCTCCATTTAATAAGAAGTCTTTAAAATCATTTTTTAGATCATCATTCGAAATAAAATCGCTTCTTTCATTAACGAGAATATAGATACACATTCTTTATATTTATTTATAAATGTATTTTATACAGAAATTTCCTTATTTATTTATTTATTTATTTATTTATTTTTTAATAATTATAATAATTAATATATCTACTTAGAGCATTCGAATTCTGACATAATTTTATATAGTATTTCTGCTATTTGCTTCCAATTCAATATGGAGTTCTGTTCATTATCTGTATTTGAAAAAGTTAAATTATCGTCCTTATTTAGAATAATATATTTTTCATCCCTTGATATTCCAAGGGTTTTTATCTATTTTTATATAGTATATATATTTTTACTTCTAACTCCTTAACATAGAATTTGTTATCATGTAACATTATAATCCAGAATACTAATTAATATTTATAAATTAATAATAATATACGAAAACGCCTAAGGGGGGTCATGAACTTGTTATAAAATCTTTCTTCGTCCAAAGATTTTATAAAATCATATAAACTTATGTCAACAATCTCTTTTATATAAAAAATATATAAACTATCAGTTGTTTTCCACACAAGATATCTTAATATATATTTATTATAAAAATAAAATCAATATGTACGTATTGTATCCTTTATTTATTAATCTGTTGTGGTTTAACATTAAAAATACATAGTAATCTTTTAAAAATTGTCCCCAAGTATAATAGTGTTCAATTTCATCAGTCACAGTTAGTATAGTTAATTCCATTATAATGGTGTCAATTTCAATTTCAAATATTATTTTATTTTGGGAAATTTTTATAAATTTCTTATAAAATATGCAATTTATATCGAATGGTGGTAAGAACTCATCTTTTAATATTATTGATTGGTCGATTCTTTCATCAAAAAATTTCCTAATAGTAACATTAATAGTAGTATTGGTAAGATCTGGCATTTTATTTATTTATTTTTGATCGGAATAAAAATTACTAATTTATGGTATTTTAATCGGTAAATATATTTTTTTACGTATATTAAGAACTTGTGCTATATCTTTATAATGAATAATTTTTATAATTCTAAATACTAGTAAGCAAACATAGACTTCGTCGACGCGTGTAGTCAATATATATAAACGATTATTAATATCGTATTTTGCGTTGGCCGGTAATTTTTGTGGTCACTGATTTTGTGTAGTCGGTAAAAAGTGCGTGAAATAATTTTTAATAAATATTATATGGTTAAAAAGTAAATTCCAGTTGAAAAAATTGGCACAAAAATGGTCGGGCATAATGTTAGGGAAAAATAAAAAAATAATTTAGAAATGCGGTAAAAAACTAAAATGAATCATCATTAATAAAAACAAAACTTTTATTTATTATCTTGAAATACATATATTTTACATATTTTAATTTTAAATATTATTGGTATAATAAAAATATTATAAATTTATCATATAAATGTTTTTTTTTATAAATATTCCTTTGTTTATTATTATCTTATAAATATATAAAATATAGTGTAATTATTTATTATTTCCTTATTTTAAAATTTAATAATTATAGTTTATTTCTTTCTTTCATGCATTATAAACATTTTTCAATGTTAATATATATATTTTAATGAAACGAGTAAAAATTAATATAAGTATTTATCTTTATGCATGAATATAATATAAAAACATTTATAATTATTTATTTAGTATAGATTTTTTTTTTATAATTCTAAAAAAATACAATATAATATTTAATCCCCTTATATTAATACTCTATCCTCTTAACATAATTCAATCAAAGTACTTCCCTTTTCTTATTTCAGACAGTTCTTTTGGATGATTATCTTCTATCCATTTTATGTAGTCATCCCAGTTTCTAGGTTTCTTCATCCATAGTATGTTATCATTTCTATTTTTTGGAGGAAGTGAATGGAGGTAATATTCAGGTTTAAATGGGTTGTATTCATTTCTTACTTCGGGTCCTAATCTGTCTTCTGTATGCGTATTTTAAATTTCAGTTTATTTTTACTTATTATTTGGCTTCGTTTCTTAGTGAATAGATCAATGTGCTCATCGTTATTAATTGGATCGAAATCAATTGGAAAAGAGTATTTGTTGAGGAAATGCATGTAATTTTTTTTATCTTCTGCAAGTCGCATTCGAGTTCTTGGGCCTAAATTAAAAACGTAATTACCAAGCATTACTGTGAACCAAATACTACCCCATAAAACTGGATAAACTAACTATTATTTTATTATATTAGAAAATATTGCTTATATATAATTTTGGATGTATTATATTTCGGATTTACATATTAATTTTATATTTATATATATTTTTTCTAATATTCAATTTTTAATAATTTACACGAGACGGAGAGACATAAGTGTTAGGAGTTCGAAAATTATGTTTACTAAGGTATTTCTTAAAATTTCTCTCTAAGAAGAGAGCAAACGTATATTTAGGTGTAAATGAAGCATTTCTTAAATTAGGATATTTTTTCATGTATATAAGTTTTTATTATATATAAGTTAAAATTAAAGGAGTGCTAATAAAATAAAGTTTTTAGAGTTTAATATTTATTTTTTTTATATTTACTTATTAAGTTATTTATATATTATATTATTTGTTGATTATATTTACGTTATTTACTATTTTTTTATTTAAATTTTAAATTTTTTCGCATCTCTTAAAGATAATAAAAATTAAACAATGTCAATCAATAAAATAGAAATTAATCCAAAATTTATACATATAGAAAGTATTAGTTATAAAAAATATTATACGTATATATAAGTTATTACAAAAAATGATAGAATTTCGAAAAAAATTACATTAATTAACCACTCTTCAATGAATATGTTATGGAAACTTAAAGTTAGCGAGGCCAATAAATATTTAATTAAGTATAAATACTAAGTCTTTATAAAAAAAGTCCTTGTGTAGGTTTAATTACTCATAACAACCAAACTACCTTAAACATATCTTTAAAGAATAATCATTTAAATCATAAAGTAAAATCTGGAATTGATAAATTCCTTCTACAATATAAAGAAATAGAAGAGAAAATTATTAAAGATATAAAAAGGAAATGGGT
>NW_027658248.1:0-7393 GCF_918807975.1 Aplidium turbinatum
CATGACTATCCACATAATTATAATAAAGAGTATTGTTTTCCACATTTAGGATTAACAATTACAAATATTAAAACAAATTTAACTTCCGACCAAACTAGAATAAATAACATGAGCCTTACAAACAAACAAAATCATTCTACTCCTAACAGAAAAATTGTTGACTGTGATAACTGTATATTATTGATCAATTTATCTTAAAACTCATAATAGCCTATATATTCATTGAAAACGGAGCCAAAACAGTATCATCTAAGATTTGTGGTTTTGATTTGGATTTCACTTTGATTAAACCATCTTCCGATATGCTTTATCCAAACGCATCAGATGACTACGTTTTTTGTTATAAAAATGAGAAACAAAAATTAAGATCACTTAACAAACAAGGGTATAATTGATTTATAACATTTTAAGATTCAAAATTGTAATTTTTACGAATCAAGCCGGGATATTGAAAAAATTTGTATCTAAAGATTTTATTATACAGAGAATTTGTGCATTGTTGGATGAATTGGATATTCCTTGTAGCGTGTTCGTACCTTATAAATTCAACCATCACAGAAAACCAAGCAGGAGACTGTGGGACATTTACATAAAAAAATGTAATGCAAGTATTATATCAAATATATAAGATTTACATGTAGATATAAATCCAAATATTGCATTTTATGTGGGAAATGATGTAGGAAGAGTGAAAGATGTAGATGATCATGATAAAAAGTATGCAAAAAACATTGGGATTCCGTTACTTACTCCAGAACAGTTATTTAACAACTAATAGTTGTGATCTCAATAAATGTGTACAATGCTCAATTTTTTTATAAATATATTTTTGATCCGATCTGTTATAAATATAATTATTATTAGATCTGAGAAGAATTATTATAAATAATTTAATTTCATGTATTTAATAATTAATTTGTTAGATCTGAGGAAAATCGGTTATAAATGCGGTTAGCTCATAAAAGATAAAATCGGTTATACAAATATGTTATACAAAATATAATACAATTTTTTCTAGCCACTACCATTTTTTTTATAAAATTTTACATATTAAGTAAATGAATACTATCATCATAACCTGTTCAAAAAAAATTATATCATTATCTAAATAAACCCTATAATAAACACAAAATACTTATTTCTATATCGTATTAAGTAATTTTATAAAAAGCATTATATTTTTCACATTATATTTTTCTAATTACTTGGTAATTTTGATCAATTTCCCACTAATTTTTTCACAACTAATTTTTTACTTATACACTTTTTGCGATTTTTAAATTTTAAATCTCTTGGAATTTTTATATATTTCCTTTGTAATTATAAGAAATAATAAAAAAACAATAAAAATAAAAATTAACCCTATTAAATATCTAATATAAACAATTCTATATCTAATAGAAATTATATAAAAAATATTATAAATTAATTAATTAATTAAATATATTTAAATTTTATTGTAATGAAAAAATTAGAATTACTTCTTGGAAGCTTCCTATTTATAATTATTTTTATTATGTTAGCATTAATAAAACAAATTTTAAAATATCTAAGATATAAACTTAGTAAATTTTTTGAATAGTTACTTGTAATTATAAAGAGAAAGTGGAATTATTATTGAAAGAGAATAAAAAAGAGAGTAATGAAGGAGAAATTGGCATATGTATATAATAAAGGTTGTGTAATATATTAAATATTTTTTTACATATAAATTTTATGTAATAGATTTAAATATATTGAACATTACAAATAATGATTCAATTATATTTTTACCTCCATATTTTAACATAAAAGGACAGATTTTATCTGGTCCTTCTGCTTTTTTAATTTTAGATCTATTTATAATATTGAAAATTTCTTTTCGTGTTATTAGATCATTACATGTATTTCTATATTTGGATAGCTTAATCTTAGATTTTTGTTCGAATTTTAAGTTATTATCATTTTTATAACTATGACTATCATATACAGTTATATTTTTTTAGTTCCATTTGGCTTTTTAATTATACTTTTGGAAGTATTAATATTGCTTATATTGCGAAAGAGTTTGTAAGATTTATCAAGAGTTATATCATTACAAACATTGTCCCAATAGTCCTTCTTGGCTTTATTCAAAACCTTTCTTGTTATTCTATGCTGTTTGATATATTCTTCATAATTCATAAAGCAACGATATTTTTGATATCGTCTTCTTAACTTATGACGAAGAATATTTTTGATATTGTTTATTCCACTAAAGTGTTCCGCTGTGGCCTTTCGATCTCTTGTAAACGGGAACCGATTTAGTGGAACTTTCAAGAATGATTTTAGACCATTCTTCATACATTTTATCAATGTTATTTCTATTAATGTTTAGATTAAAAAAATATTTTATCTTTGGATTAAAATTTGACATCTTTAATAAGGAATATTCACAGCTATTCCTTATAAAAATACCAACTCCCGAGCCTCTTTTGTTTATAGGCGAGTTGGACTAATTAATGACTAAGTAATGAATTAATTCATCATCTTTTTTTTACAACTGCGCCGTTAATGCTGGCTATTACCAGCATAGACTTTTGTATTATCTAATAATCCTTTTGTATTGATTCTATAGGAACCCTAACTTTATTTTTATTAATGTTAGATTTTTCATTTCTGTTGAGAAAAGATTGTCTGCCTTTATTTTCCCTACTAAACATTTTAAAGCTTTATGTTGTTTATTAATTAATAAAATATAAAATATTTTAATCAAGTAAGGAGAAATCAATTTATTAATTGCCTCAATCACAGTCTCATTAATCTCTTTCCTTATCAACTTCATTTCTGTATTTATATTTCCTTAACACAATCAACGATTTTGGCTTCATATAGTTTTTTTTTTTTTTTTTTTTAGTTGATATACCAAAGAGAAAAACCGCTGGGCTTCCGGTGACTAATTCCGGGGTGTGTGGGAGTTGCACCCACTAAACAACTCTCTGGCGCCCTGACCGACTAATTTAATAGTGCATTCAAGGGCTTTTGGGGGGTCAACCCCGGTTTTCAGGGAGTTTGAAGTCCCTCTCCCATAAGTATTTTTTACTAATCTTATTCTTTTTGAACTTTTTTCATTTCTATTTGTTTTTACTTCATCTGTTTGTTTTCTTTTTTTCTTTTTTTGAGAGTATTTCATTAACCTCCTTTTTTTTGATTTTATTCTTACATTTTTATTATCACTATTATTTATTTGTTTCCTTTTTTTTAACTTTTTAGCAATCTCTTTCACTATTTCTTCATAGTATCTAACATGTTTTGTTTTATCTATTACTAAACTGTCTTTTATTTTTTTCCTCTTAGAATCATTATAATTAGATATAAACTTACATTCAGATACTACGTGATCAACAGTTTCAGTTAGTTTGCATTGAATACACTTGTCAGTATTTGCTCTATTTATTGAATATAAAAACTTATTTACCGGTAGTACCCCTAGTCTTGCCTGATGCCATATTGTATTTATATGTCTTTCATTACTTATTGATAGATATTTTGTCTTACTATTTATTTTATATTCTCTTATGTTATTCACTCCTTTGAATGCCCCTTGCGTCATTAATTCTTCAGTCCATTTGGAGTTTATTTTCCTATATAAATTGTCAGCTTTCATTTTCTTAAGTGTTGAGATTCTTAGTGAATAATCTGTTAGAGTTTTTTCAACTTTTTCATTGAAACTTTTCCTACTTTTTTCTAATAATCTATCATTTTCTCTTGGTCTTTTTATTCTTAAATAATTCCTATCAGAATTTTCAATTTTTTTAACATATTTTAATATCTGTAAATCCCTCCTCAATCTTAAAGGCCATACTTTCGCTTCAAAATTCACATCCTTTTTACGAGCTAATCTGTTCACCCCTAATGTTTTCGTCAAGCAACTATGCTGTATAGAGTCTAATTTCCTTTTATGACTTTCTGCAGAGTCTCCCCAAACTTCTGCCCCGTATTCAAGAATTGGCCTAATCATTGATTTATATAATGTTAACATTGTTTCTTGATGGATTCCATTTCCTTTAGAAAAATATGACATAATTCTACTTCTTTTATTTGCTTTCTTACTCGTTTCACTTATATGATATTTCCAGCTCAATTTTCTATCAAAGTTTATTCCTAGATATTTGAAATGTTCCACACATTCAATATTTTTCTTATTTAGGTATAGTACCGGGTATTTATCGATCTTGTGTTTCCTAGAAAACACCATAGCTTTACATTTAGAAGGAGCAAAATCTAACTCTACTTTAATACTCCATGTCTCTACTTTTTTAAGCATCTTGTTCATTTTAATGGCTGCCGTTTCTATATTTTTACATCTATTCCAAATTACCAAATCATCGGCAAATTGAGATACCGAATTTTCATTAAATATATCTTTTAAATCCATTACATAAATATTAAACAATAAGGGACTAAGAGGAGACCCCTGAGGTAATCCTTTCTTAAATTCGATTTTGTCTGAAACTTCCCCATTAAATTTTACCCTTGCCGATCTATTCCTTAATGTATTTCCCAAAAATTTTAAAATATTTCCTTTAATACCTAATCTTTCTAATTTATTACATAACATTTCTCGATTAACACAGTCGTATGCTTTTCTTATGTCTAGAAAAACGCTTGTCATATATTCTTTCTTTTTAAAGGCCGTATGAACTTCTTGTTGGAAGGTGATAAGGTTATTGATAGTGGAGCTTTCTTTTCTAAATCCTTTTTGAAATTTTGGTAACCAGTTATTAGCTTCTCCTATGATTGATACTCGTCTAATGATTATTTTCTCCATTATTTTGGCTATGACAGAGGTAAGACTAATCGGTCTAAATTCATCCACTTTTATAATTTTCTCTTTTTTCTTTGGTATCGGTACCACTATTGCTTCCCTCCATATATCAGGAATACTTCCATCTGTCAGAATCTTATTAAATAATACATATAGACTATCAATGATTGTTTCTCCTCCATATTTTAACATAAAAGGAGCTATCTTATCCGGTCCCATTGCTTTTTTGATATCCATTTCATTAATAATTTCCCTTATTTCTTGCTTTTCGATTGATTGTTTAATATTAATTTCTTTTAAATGTGGACTACTTCTCTGATTTTTTTGGTTCGAATTAGATGTGTTTTCTCTTTTTTTGTTTCCACAATTTGAAAAAAACTTACAAACCCTATTGGCTATGTCCTTAGGATTGACTATTATTCCATCTTTATCTGAATCAATACCTATAATGTTATTTCTTTTATTGTTCATATTTTTAAACAACTTATAGCTATCATTTATTTTAATATTTCTTTTTATGGTATTCCAATATTCATTCTTTGCATATTTAATAACTTTTTTTGATTCTCTATTCTTTTTCAAGTATATGTTATAATTACTCTCATTTTTTTGCTTTTGCAACTTCCTGCGTGCTCTTGTTCTCTCTTTAACTACTTTTGTACACTCATTATTCCACCATACATTGCCTTTAAACCCATTTTTTACCTTTTGTTTCTTACAGTGCTTATCAACTGTTATCAAAATTACATTTATTAAATTTTTATAAATATTATTTATGGATGCCATTTTCATATTTATGCTATTATTAATCCATTTTGACATTTTTAACTTTAAATCATTTTGATATTTGTTTACATTCATTTTTTTATAAACCCAATGTTCACTACTATATTTAACTTTCCTGGTAATTTTTAAGGAAACATCTATGTAAACAGGTAAATGGTCTGAGCCTAAGTCTTCCATTATATTATTAGACAATACATTTTTTATCAGGTTATTTGATACCATGAAAAAATCTGGAGAACTACCTTTAATATATCCACATGTGATATTACTCTTGTCAGCAATTATTTGTAAGTTATTTCTTAAAGCTAAATTCAGCACTTCAATACCTCTACTATTTGGTTCGCCTTGGCTCCACAATTTATGGTGAGCATTAAAATCTCCCATTACTATGGTATTATTTCCTATTATGTTTTTATTTTCTAGTTCCTTTATGTCTTCATTGACAGCATAAGGATGCACATATACATTAACTATATTCATATTTATATTCCTTTCTAGTATTAGTTTTATGCTGATGTACTCGATTCCTCTGCTCAGATTATATACTTTAATTAGCTTATATTTCATATCATTCCTAATGAATATCCCTATTCCGGCAGCTCTTGTATTATTCACTTTAGTTGCTATCCATGTGAACCCGGGAATTTTAATTTCCCCAGAATTGTTATTAGTCCATGTTTCCTGGACACCTAGTATATCTACTTCTTGTTTTACTATAAATTCCTTTACTTCATCTAGACGTTTATGGATGCTTCTTGCATTAAATGACACAATTTTTATCTTTTTATTTTGATTCGATAAATTATTTTTGCATTCTTCTTTTCTATCTTGAGTTGTACTTCTCTCTGGATTTTTATTTGGGTTTACCATACGTTTATTATTTATTGTTTTATTAATGTGTCCATTCCTCTTACTGAAATGTTTAACATCCCTATTACTTTTAGATTTTATTCTAACATTATGATTATAAACATTAACACTTGGATACAACGATTTCAATTTATAATATCTCTCCCACATGTACTCCTTTGCTTCCTCTGCAAATTCATTTTCCACCTTCTGAATAATACTATCTACTCTTTGCTTACCATCTTTTCTCGCTATAATCTGGGATTCCTTAAGTCGCATTAAACAGTGTTTAGAATCATAGTCATGTCTACCTTTACACTTTTTGCATATCAAGGTTTTGTTATGACAATTTCCCTTTTCATGTCCTTTCTCTCCACATTTCCTACATCTCGAGAATTTCTCCCAGCATATTCTTACCGAATGTCCGAATTTTAAACATCGTGAGCATTGTACTTTGAATATTTGCCTATTCGTACTATCGTCGACTCGATATTTGGCCTGCCCAATCATAATATAATCAGTATTTCTCATTTCTTCATAGATTTCCTCCTTATCGAATTCAATTACTAAGGAAGCCCTTTTTCTATCTTTATAATCATCATATCGCCATCTATACCCTGAACAAAAAGGAATGCTCTCACTGATGTATTGCTTCAGAACTTCCTCATTCGTATCAGTGTGTACTGCTCTCAGAATCACTTCCATTTTTTCCTTAGCTTCAGCTTCCATGTACGATTCCTCTCCGAGCTTTTTTATATTCGTTTTCAACGCCAGGTCCCTTTCGTTTTTTTCAGTGAAGTTTACTTTTATAGTTCCGCTCTTCAAAAGCTTAGTGGAGATACATTCGGGCATAATTGTTTTTATTACTGAGAATAATATATTCGGATTGGTTAATTTGTCCGCATTTTGTACTTTCTTAATGAATAGTCCATATTCTTTCATTTCTTCACTTAGTTGCGGGACATCCTTATT
>NW_027658249.1:0-6058 GCF_918807975.1 Aplidium turbinatum
CCCAAACCCCTAATTTAAATAATATACAACGCATTTTTTAAAATAAATTAATTAAAAATATAATAAGAAATTTAAAAAAAATTATAATTTAAATATGGATCAAATAGATAATAAAAATTTGAATTCTTATAATAAAGTTATATATAAATCAAAAGAAGATGAAAATGCAAAATAAATGGTAAATTCTTATTGATTTTAAAACAAAAATTTAAAAAGATATAAAATTTGGTCAAAAGAAACTTCAAAAATTGAATAAAATAAATTAAAAAAATAAAGAGAAGATAATTATATACTGAAAAAAAAAAATAATGAAAAACCTGTTTTAGTAATTAAATAAAAACATAATTTTAAAGGAGGGAGTTGATTAAAAAAAAATTCAAATATTATACCAGATGAAGATTATTTAAAATATTCAAAAGATACTAATCTTGTCGATAATATTGATGAAGAATTATCAAAAGAAAAAGAAACCTGAAGATAAACATAATATCATTGATTAAATACAAACTCAAGTAATTCCTCTCAAAAAACAGGTTCTATATTTAAAATTGAAGGGACTGAATATTTACCGAATGGATTTTTAGAATTGGATCCTTTATTAATGAAAGATGATTATGATTTTAAATCAAAAGAAGATGAAAAATTATTTTTAAAAGAATAAAGAAAATTAAAAGCAAAAAGATGAAAATAATATATTTAGAAAAATTATTAAAAAAAAAGAGATGTTGTGATTTACTTATTTAATGAATGAAAAGATAAAATAATAGAATTTATTGACAGTTGGTATTTTAAAAATAATAGAAAAATGAATTAAAATGATATTTTAAAGATATGAGAAAAAATTGGAATTGAATAATAAACTTTAAAAGATATTTAAGATTTATTCTATTAATCTGGTGTTTTATGGAATAAAAAGGATGCTAATGAATATATGGTATAATATGGAAAATTATATTAAAATTTATTTTATATTCCTTCAATCTACAAATAAATTTGGTTAGATTATAAAGACACTTTAAATAAAAAATCCAAAAAAAAAAAAAAATTTAATACAGAGAATAAAAATAATTAAAAACACAAAAAATGATTTTATTTAAAAAAATAATAAAAGAAAAATATGAATAACTCGATTATTATATCTACATCTAATAATTTTATTCCTTATTTTTGAGAAGATTTTTTTATTGATTGAAAAATTTATAATGAAATTTCAAATAAACATATCAATGATCAAAATATATCTTAAAAAAATTAACCTCTATCAATACTTTATTTTCCATTTGTTTATTCAAAAACTAAAAGAATGATTTTAGAAAAATATTAATCTTCTGTTTTATTTGATTGATTTCATAACACTTTTATTCAATAAGAACCAATTATTGATTAAATTGATTAAAATTCTTCAAAAATAAAAGAATTTTAAATAATTTTTTAACCAAAATTATCTGATTTAGTTGAAAAATAAGTTTAAATATATAAATAATCAATAAAAAAATAAAACAAAATTCTCAAAAATATAAATTATTAAAAATCTTCATTAATGAAACCTGATATTGTTTAACAAAATGATAAATAGAATTTTATAAAATTTGAATAAAATATTATAAAAGAACCAAAAATTATTTAAATTGATTGATTTTGTTAGGAATAATAATTATATGAAAATATTAAAGTAAAAAATATTTAAATTTAACCTGATTTTTAATCTGAAAAAGTTTCATTAATATATTAATTAGAAGATTCTATAACAAAAAATTAAATTTTTATATCAGAAATAGATAAATCATTAAAAAAATTGTTGTTCATTTCAATTAACAGTTAAAAAACATCAAATATGAAATAAGAATTAAAATCTAAATAAATAAATCATAATTTATGATGTTTAAAATCAATAAAAAATGAACCTTAAACAAATTAAATTCATTAATTTTCTTAAGAAATAAAAATATTTTAAAATTTATTCAATTCACCCAAAAAATCTGATAATCTTTAAAGTGATAAAGAAGATTAAAATATTGAATTTTTAATTTCAAACATGAATTTAACAAACAAAATAATTGATTTAAATGAAAATCATAATCAAGAAATTTATTTAAAAAATTATTATTCAAATAAATAATTATATTTAACTTCTTCATAAAGAATTTTTGAAAATTAATAAATTAATAATACTATTTTCAAAAATCAAATAGAATCAATGAATTCATTAAAATCATTAAATTAAAAATAAGAATAGTTTAAACATGAACCAATTGATTAACCTGTAGTGAATGAAAATGATGATATAAATTAAAATATAGAAACATATTTTAATATTTTAATCAAATATTAGAAACCAATAAATAAAATAAAACCAATGAAATCTGATAATTCCAAAATATAAAAAATTGGAATAAATATGAATAATTTTAATATAAAAAGACCTTAAATAAATAAAATTGATAATAATGAAGTTGAATATAAGAAATTTTAATAAATAAAAATGAAAATAAATTCATTGAATTAATGAAATATATTATAAAAATATTATAGTTCATGTAAATATGACATTAATGATCATTCAGATAATAAAAAATAAATATTTAAAATAAAACCAATAAGAATTTCAAATATATTTTATTATCAATAAGTATAATAAAAAAATTAAGAAAATTTATAAATAATTATTACAAATCAACATGGAAATATTATAAAAATAAAAGAAATTCAATAAAAAAGATTTGCTGATAATTATTTAAATGAAATAATAAAATTACCTATTGATTAATCTGAAATATAATAATATTTATTAATATTAAAAGATGATAATAATGAAATAATAAGTTTTGATTGTATTTAAGAATAATTTATTTAATGTAATTTAAATTCAAAAGAATTAATTGATGGATTTTTAATTTAGAAATAACAAAATATTAAAAATAATTTATAAAAAAAATTTAAATTAATAACATTAAATCCAATAAGAATCAAAAATTAATTCTTTTAATAGAAAATTTTGATAAAAAATATTTTATTAAATTAATGTGATATTGATATTTATATATTAAATGATAATGGTTTAATTATTAATTAATAAACCAAATTTAAACAAAGATTTAATTAGAATTTTAAATCTTTTGTAAATTATGAAATATAAGATAATAAATTTTGTTTGTATTAATTATAAATTTGAAATGAATTTGATGAGATTCTTTCTTCATATAAAATAATTTCAGAATTTTAATGGGATTTTAAATTGAATTATCAATTATAAGATTACTTTTAAAATTATGATATCTATTCATTACCAATTTTATTTTTTGATTATGAATATATTTTTTAATCAATATCAAAAATTAAGATTAAATAAAAAAAATTTCTTTTATTAACTACAAAAAATCAAAATGGTAAAATAATAAATAAATCTTAAATAGAATATAAGTATAAATCAGACTAATATTACAATAAAATTATTTTTAAAAAATAAAATGAAGATGGAATAATGGTTTATTCAATCATAATTTATAATAGATAATATGAAATTATAATGTATTTAGAAATCAAATAAAATTTATTTCCAATAAAAAATAAAAATTTTTTAGAAAACTTTTATTACAATTCAAAATCAATGTCAAATTATACTTAAAAAGTGTCTTTAAAAAATAAACATGTTGACTATATTTTTATAAAACCTTTACTAATAAATAATCATTTTATTTAATAAATTATTTAAATTGGTAAATCTAATACATAAAAACAAATATTTATTTCAACAATTAATAGTAATAAAAAAATATTATCAAAAATACAAATAGATTAAAAAACATTTAATGGAAAAGAATTTAAAACTGTATTGAAATCTCAAAAATTAAACAATTAAAATTAATAATCATATATTCTATAAACTTATAATGAAAAATAATAACTTCTTTTAGAAACAGAAATTCAATTAAATGATTATCAATTTATTAATAAAGATTATTTATTAACTTATATCAATTAAAATTATTTTTATGAAATAATTTAAAATGAATTTTGTTAAATTTATAAAAAATCATTTTAACCATTAAAAATATTTTCTCAATATTATTAATTATTTATAAAATTTTATTATTTTAAATCCAATAATAAACATGAGAATTAAACAATTGTTTATATTTGAAAT
Source organism: Aplidium turbinatum (assembly GCF_918807975.1). Lineage (NCBI taxonomy): Eukaryota > Metazoa > Chordata > Ascidiacea > Aplousobranchia > Polyclinidae > Aplidium > Aplidium turbinatum. The sequence goes on from NW_027658249.1 coordinate 4,145, forward strand.
TCATAAGGTAAAATATTTTATTTATAAAGAATATTTGTTTTAAAATCAATAAAAAATATTACTTTAAAAACAATTGAAAAAAATGATGAATTTCTTATTACACTTAAAAATTCATCAAATAAAGAATTATTTTCATATCAATTCAATTAAAATTCAAATTAAATCATTTAAAATCAATTTTTTTCAAGTTTTTTATCTTAAAGAATTTATAATAATTGATGATTATAGTAAAAACATTATTTATTTCCAATATTTATTGAAAATTAATAATTTTAATAAATAATTATTGAAGAATTAAAAAATGATAAAATTTTTTATGAAATTCTAATAATTAATGATTGAAAAGAAATTATACATAAAAATAAAATATAAAATAAAGAAAAATATATTGGATGATATTTTTTTATGACAATTTAAAATCATTTTTATAAAAATAATAATAAAAGAACAATTATTTTCTAAACTTAAAATGAATTAAATAATATTATTTATGAAGTAAAATTAAATATTAATTTTTATGAATAAAATAAATAACTTCCTGAATCATTTATTGATAAAATTTTAATTGAAAATTAATCAACACATTTTAATGAAAAATTTGTATTAAAAAAAATATTTATATTTAATGAAATTTATTAACATACAATATTGAGATAAACTGATATTTAAACATTAAATATATAATATTTTCTGGAGACAGAATAATATTTTAATAATAAAATAAAAGCAATTAATCTTGAAAGTAAAAGAGGTAAAAAATTTAAAATATAAATCATTTAAGAAAAGGAAATAAATAATTAAATATTTTTTATTTTGTAAATTATAAATGAATACAAAGATATTTTAATTGAATAAAAATTTGGTGTTTTAAATTATCATACAATATCTAAGAGATTTATTACAAATTAATATTAAATTTATGAAAAATTATTTTGAAAAAATTATATTTTTTCAAAACAATAAAAATAATCTTTATTTTAAACTTATTTATTATAACCATTTAGAATTTAAAATAATTCTTATATTACTTAAATTAATGAATTTATTAATAAAAATAAAATAAGATAAATTTGATTTGTTTTAAAAGATGAAAATGGGGATATCATTTGAAATTTATTATTAAATGAATAAGATTCAGGTCAATATTATTAAATATAAATTGAAGAAGATTTTAATGATGAAAATAATAAAAAAATTAAAGTTAAATTTTTAAATGATTCTAATTGAATTTTTCATATTGAAATTTTTAGAATGAATAATGATTATAATATTAATGAAATGAATAATTTAAGTTAAAATCATTCTAAAATATTAAATTAAAATAATAATAAGATCATAATTGAATAAAATAATGTTAATTAATAAAAATATAAATAGTAAATTCAAAAAATAAAATCAATTAAAGATATTTTTGATGAAAATAAAGATCGAATGGATGATTAAAATGAAATAAATTTGATCAATTTAACTTCATTAAGTTAATTTGAAAATAATAATTAAGAATAATAATAAAATGATTAAATTAACATTGATTAAAATTATATTTCCTTTAAGAATTTTAAAGAAAATGATGAATTATAAAATGTATAAAAAAAACATAAAACATTCTCTGAATTTAATTAAAATAATTAGAAATCTTAAAAATAAAAAACTATTTAAGAATTTTTTGATCTCTTATAAAAGAAAAATTTCAAAACTTCTTCAAAAAAAGAAATTTTATAAGATTTTAAGAAATATTGTGATGAAAAATTGCCTCAAGATTAAAATTATAAAGATTATATTAAAATGATAGATTTATTTTATTTTCATCTATCAAAAAATAATAAATAATTTTTTATATTTCAATATAATTTTTATTTTATTGCTTTTAATTATTATTAATATTTAAATAATTTAAATTGGGGTTTGGGGTTT
>NW_027658250.1:0-4892 GCF_918807975.1 Aplidium turbinatum
TTGTTTATAGATATTCTGAAATTAAAAGAATCAGATTTAGAAATGAAAATATCAGTTCTAACACTTATAAATGCTGTTATAAATTCGTTTCATGATCTTGATGAGCGCACTTTTCAACGAAATTTTTTAATAGATGATGGATTGATAGATATATTAAAGGTTTGCTCATTAAATTATTTATTTTATAGGATATGAGTAAATGGGCAAATGATTGTAAAAACGATCGTGCTTTTTTAATAATTGCACAAATAGATGTTTTTGAAAAGGAGTTAGAGCGAGACTTTAAAGAAACTCAATTTTTGAATATTGATTTAAAGTAATTTATAATAGATTTATTTTAAAATATAGTAATATAGAATCAATATGGAACTTTATAAAAGATATGTCAAAAAATAGTGGTTCGACTGCTTACTTGATTGATTGCATAAAATATTTCTTAATTGTTTCTAATATTAGAAGAACAAGGTAAAACTTATTTTAACATAGTTTTTTATTTATATATTTATAATTAAAATGATAATTGTTTATGATTTATTATTTTATTTAGTAATTTTATTATAAACTAATTTTATTTATCTTAAATGTATCATATATGTATGAATGAATGAAATTAAATATCTTTTATCAGATATATTGATTAATTTAAATTAAATAAATATTTATATTGAAATAATTTGTGTTTTTTATGAAATAATCTATTATATATTGAATAAATATTTTTTTAATTAAATTTAATTTTATAAATATATTAACTCATTAATTTTTTTAATCTATGATATGGAATATTGTATAAGATCTTTATTAATTATACATTCTTTTAAATTGTTAATTATGATTAAATGAATTTTTTATATCATTTTTTATAGAATATTTTAATAATAACTAATTTTGTATTAGTTTATACAATTATTATACATTATTTATTATTTTTTTATAAAAAATTATATTTTTATAATTAATATCATTAATAGTTTTTTCATAAAATTTATAACATATAACAATAAAAGAAAAAAAATGTGGCTAAATTGTCAGTACGCTTTAAGATTAGCAACAGCATGGGTTAAAGACCAGAAAGATATAGAAACCCTAAAAAAAGATAAAAAAGACATAGATATGTTATTCTTTTTAATTATAACTAAATAGTGATTCTAAAAATGTTGAAAAAGAAAATAACTGGATAGAATCTACAACTCAAAATTCTTTAATGAAAGGTTATAAATATTGTTGTATAAATTAGACACTCGATTATTAAAGTACACAGAAATAGAAACTTTATTAAAAAATTATGAGCAAACCCCTGAGGAAGAAGATAGTTCGAATAAAGACTCAGAAATTATAAGAAAAGAATTCCATGAATATAAAGTTCAGAAAGAAGCTGAAATTGATAAATATAAAGAAATGCTTAAAAGTGGAAGTAAGATTGAAACAGGTGAATCTTCACTAAAAACAGACAGTAGTGTTCCCGCACCTCCTGTATTAGATAGTGGATTGGGACCTCCACCGCCGTTAGATAGTAGTTTAGGACCTCCACCAGTGTTAGATAGTGGATTGGGACCGCCGCCACCATTAGATAGTGGATTAGGACCTCCACCACCATTAAGTGGTGGTTTAGGTCCACCTCCTCCATTAGGTGGCGGTCTTGGAGCACCTCCCGCTTTGGCTGTAAAAAAAGGTATATTATATTAAAATTTAGAATTAAGATTTTCTACCTCCAAAGCCAAATAAAGCACCTAAAGTTAAAATGAGAAATTTTCATTGGGGAATTATTCATGTTAACAAAATTGAGGTATAAAATCTTTTATTATATAATATTTTAAAGGGAACTGTCTGGGAAAGAATCAAAGACGATACTATACAAATCGACGTAGAAAAGTTTTCTGAAATGTTCCAAAGTAAGCCTGCAGTCGCGCCTAAAAGGACCACATCATTTAAAAAGAAAGTGGAAGTTAATTTCCTATATTTTTATCAGATTAGACTGTATCTTTAATTGACTCAAAACGTTCAACAAACACTGAAATAGCGCTATCTAGGTTTAAAATGTCTCCTGAAGCTATAAGAGATGCTATATTAATGATGGATAATAAGAAACTTGACTTGGATAAAATTCAGAAACTCTTTACATTAGTGCCAACTCCAGAAGAAGCTGAAACATGTCTATCTTATGATGGAGATGAAAAATTGTTGAGCATCACAGAAAAATTTTTTAGAGTAGTAGGAAAAATAAAGATGTTAAAACCTCGACTCGAGATTTTTGCTTTTTATATTCAAGTTTTTTAAACTTTGCTTATTTTATAAATACAGTTTGATAGTGTTTATGATGAAACAATGAAAAAAATAGATCTTGTACAAAATTGTTGTAATAAAATTAAGTATTTTTATTATTTATTTATTTTTCTTATTTTTTTTTATTTAAAAAAACATATAAAATCATTTTTGTTAAATCTCTTTATTATTTTTATAAATAGAAAAAAACATATATAATTTATCCTTATAATTAAATATTTTTATAAATACTTTATAAATAAAAGGGGAAACAAAAAGTTATCAAAATTATTATCTATAATACTTAAACATGGAAATTACATGAATGGTGGTACAAAAAAGGGTGGAGCATATGGTTTTAAACTCTCGGCATTAAAACAAGTAGATTTAAATATATCATAATCACTTGTATTTATAATAGTTAAACTCTACAAAATCCCTTGATAATAAAACAACATTAATGCAATACATTGTTTTATATATTGAGAAGAATCATTCTGATATTTATAATTTGAATGAAGATTTCTCAATTTTATCGGAAGTTGCTAAAAGTATTTCTCATATTTATCACTTGTAAATATTAGTCGAATCTCAAATGTTACAATCGGAAGTTAATAAAATTAAAGCAAATGTTAGTAAATTAGGAAATATGCTTCAATCTGCATCAAATGATCCAGGTGATCGCTTTAAGCCTATTATGAAGATATCCTTTTTTAAGAATTAATTATTTTTATATAGTTTAATTTTTATATAGTTTAATTTATAATGATTTTTCTATAACTCTCTCACGGATTTTTTGATACTGCGGCTGACAAAGTGGCTAAAATGCATTCAAGTCTGGAAAAAGCGGAAAAAGATACTGATGAATTAAGGTATATATTTATATAAGAAAAATGTTCATATAGTGTTTCATATGGAGAGATATCTGGGAGAATTAAATTTGAAGTAATATTTAAAATGTTTGAAGAATTGATTACTTCATTTGTGGTATTATAAAAATTGTTATTTATTAATAGGAAGGTAAAAATCATTGGAAAAAAATGAAGGAGACAGGTTTTATTTATCCTTATATAAATATATTTATAGAAGCTAAATCTAAAAAAAGAATGAAATATAGACAAGATAAAACAGCAAACACGAATAAAATGAAATCGAAAGGTTGATATTATTGAATATATTTTATATTTAAGGAGCTGCTGACAATATTTTAGCAAATCTAAGGCAAACTGAAGCTGGGGCTATATCACAAGAGATTCTCAAGAGAAGAATGGCTAAAAAGTGAGTGATAATTGAATATATGTTCATAAATGTCAATTGACTTAATTTAACCATGGTTGTAAATTTTTCTTAGTTATGATTAATTTAATTTATAGTTTAGATTTTTCTTCTTAATTTTAAGAGTTTTTAATTCATATATTGGAAACACATTAATGAAAAAAATATATAAGAAATTTTTTAAAAAATATTGAAACAGATTAGTCACTGTTTGACATATATAGTGATGGAAATAATTATACGACACCCCCTTTTTTAACGAATATATACGTATATGAACGTTTGGTTTATTCTAACATATTTTCTATATAGCTTATTAAAAAACAATAAAGTGACTAAATTTTCAGATAAAACGAGTAACTGCGTGTGGAGTTATAACTAATTATGTAAAAATCGGGGTGGAAATAATTATACGACACCCCTAATTTATAAAGAAAATTCATCAATTATATTTAATATTTATTAATTTCACTACTTTTTTGAAGCACCTGAATACATCTATAAACTTAAAAATATAATGTATGACCTTTTTCATCTATAAACTTAAAAAATAGATAGCGAATTTAGGGTCATTACTGTATAATAATATATATTATTTTTGTGAATATTTTCTTGTTATAGAAATATAAGTGTCAATTCAGATTGGAATATTTCTGGATATTTCAGAGAGTAATAAAACAGATGATTTTCTGGAAATGAAAAATTTACGAAAAATTACTACGGCATTGGAAACAACACAAATACATGTATTCTAATATAATTAATACTCTTTGCCAATTTAGAATATTAATTATATTAGTTTAATTATTTAAATATATTAACTGAATGGTTGTGAGACGCTTGACGAGTATGAAGAAGAGTTATTGAAATATCAGCATGTTCCCAAAGAGAGAATTTTTAATATTTGTCAACAATTAAAAGAATATTGCATTGCAAATTGTCCAGGACAAGTAAATAGTGTATATGTGATGGAAAGAAAAATTTATAAAGATGTTTTTTAAAAGAATGGGAAATATAAAATTTTTCTATGACAATATAAATATATACTTTATTACTATAGAATATAAAGAAACAAAAATGAAATTATAAAATGGTTGTTATGTGTCATAATTAAAAAGTTGGATGTCATCCCCTTTTATTAAACATTTTAAGAATATAAAAAATTAATTCAATAGATAAATGAATCAGCTCAATCACTGTTTGACATATATATATTAATGAATTTTCCAACAATCTTATATCTTATATTTCTTATAATTTTGAGATTAATATTTTCTTAGTAATCTATTAAAACGTATAACTATTACTTATAATAAATAAGAATAATATTAATATTATTACAGTATTCAATATAA
>NW_027658251.1:0-3555 GCF_918807975.1 Aplidium turbinatum
TTTTTTTTTTTTTTTTTTTTAATTTTTTTTTTTTTTTTTTTTTTTTTTATTTTTTTTTTTTTTTTTTTTTTTTATTTTTTTTTTTTTTTTTTTTTTTTTTTTTTTTTTTTTTTTTTTTTTTTGTGTCTTCTCCACCATCCGCAACCCCCATTACTTTTGGAATCAATGAAAACTTTATAAAATTTTTTTGTTTTTTTTTTTTTTTTTTATATTTTTTTTTTTTTTTTTTTTTTTTTATATTTTTTTTTTTTTTTTTTTTTTTTTTTTTTTTTGTTTTTTTTTTTTTTTTTATATTTTTTTTTTTTTTTTTATATTTTTTTTTTTTTTTTTTTTTTTTTTTTTTTTTTTTTTTTTTTTTTTTTTTTTATTTTTTCTAATTATTAATTTTTTATTACCTTAATTCTAATTTCCTCCCAAAACTCTACAATCTTTTCTACATATTCCATATTGGTTATCATTTCCACAATTCTTTTGTTTGTGTGAACTTTGTGTGTTCCGAGATGCCTATATCTCACATCTCGAAAGTTATTACAACAAAAAATAATATGTTTCGTCGTTTGGTTTGTACCACAAATACACTTTATATTCACATTTTTATCAAATCTTCTTCTATACAATTTTGTTTCTAGGCAGTCTAGTAATATTTTATTATAATATATTTGTTTTTTCCTACTGCCAAAACAGTTTAAATTCAATGGTTTTTTTTTAAATTTAATTATATTATATAATATTTTCCCTTTTTTATTCATTTCCATAAATTTACTAGTATATTCCTCCGTAACCATTTTAATTAATTTTTTTTTATTATATTTATTTTCTCCTATTAATTTATTATACAATTTGAGTTTATTATTTGCTATTTCTACCATGGAAGATTTTTTATAGTTCAATTTCTTCAGCACATTGCCTGAGTATTTATTATTAAATCCATCAATTTTAAACTTTTTATTTTTACAGGAAAATAAATAGTTAGATAATAGTATTAAGAATCTCTGTTCTATTGGAAGTAAATTAGAAATTATGTTTTTAGCGTGTATACTAGAAAATTTGGTAACTCCCAGTACCCAAGATACGAATATATTTTGTACTTTATTTAACTCTCTTAACCTTGTCTCACATGCTAATCCATATATCAATATTCCAGCTTCCATTACACTTCTTATATATATCTTATATATATTTATTAAATTCTGAGTCTTACATCCCGTGATTTTACTTGTTAGAATTTTTAGAAAATTACATCTTTTTAGGGATTTTTTTTTTATATACTCTATGTGATTTTTAAATGTTAGATTTTTATCAAAATTTATCCCTAGATACTTAAAACTTTTAACGACTTCTAATTTTTTGTTATTTATTCTTATATATACCTCCCTTACTTTCAATCTAGAGCAAACAAATGCTTTACATTTAGACTCCGAGAAGACTAATTCAATTTCTTTACAAATTTTATTTAGACTACTTAACATAATATTCATCCTACTTTCAAGGACACCTAAATCCTTACCTTTATCAAAAACAATTATATCATCCGCATACGCTAATACATTCCCTTTATATACAGACACTAAATCAGCAATATAAAAATTAAATAAAATAGGACTTATCGGAGACCCTTGGGGCAAACCTTTAAAAATTTCCCTTTTAGGGGTTATAAAATCTTGATTCACCACTCGCAAATATCTTTTGCCCAAAAAACATTCTAGATATTTATATAATTTTCCTCTTATACCTACGTTTCTTAACTTACTTAATAAAATATCTCTATTGACTCTATCATAGGCTTTGGACAAGTCTAACAAAACTATAATAGAATATTGTTTACTCACAAGAGTACTGTGACATATATTATGAACTTGAATTAGGTTCTCATAAATACTATGCCTGTTTGTAAAGCCTATTTGATTCTCAGGAATCAGTTTATTACTTAAAAAAATGCTATCTAGCTTATTTTTAATAAGCTTTTCATATATTTTAGAAAAAAGAGGCAATACAGAAATAGGTCTTATATTCTCTATCTTATATACATTATTCGGCGATACTACCTTTGGGATAGCGAACACTTTAGCTATGTTCCACACCTCAGGTGTCTCCCCTGCCTCCCATATAACATTAAAAAATTTAAGTAATGAATCTAAAAATTCAGTTGGTAAATACTTTATCATGAATGGGCATACCTCGTCAATACCCTGTGCTTTTTTTAAATTCATATCCTTTATAATGTCAGATAAACCCTCTATGTCGAACGGTTTATCACACTCACTTAACTCATCACCGGTGATATTTCCTAAAAACTTATTTTTATTACTATTATCCGATATATTACTATTTTTATTTATAATGTTTTTATAATTATTAATATAATTTATATTATTATCCTTATTATAACATATTTTATTATTTATCTTATTATTATCATTTATATTATTATTTATATTATTATTATAGATATTAGAAATATTTTTTATATTATTATTATTATTATTATCATTTATATTATTATTCTTATTTATATTATTATTATAGATATTAGACTTATTTTTTATATTATTATTATTATTATTTATATTATTACCAACGACATTACATAAATACCTTTGTATCCTATCAGCTGCCTCTACTCCTTTAAATACTTTGTCTTTAATTATTATCCCCTCAATAGCTCTTTTATTTCTTTTAAAATTCATTCTTCTAACTGTCTCCATCATTTCTGTTAAATCTTTTCTTCCATTTATCTCACTCCAGAATTTTTCTTTTGTTCGTTTTATTAACATTCTAATTTCTTTTTGTAATTTAATCATTTTTTCTCCTTTACTATAAAAAGCATTGTATCTTATTAGCGATCTCAATCTGTTTCTCTCTTTTATCTTCCGTGATATTTCTTCATTCCACCAAATTAATCCAGATTTCTCCCCCTTATAGGTTACTCTCTTACAGCATGTTCCAACTGTATTTAAAATTACTCGCGTTATTATATTATTAAACTCGTTTACTCCACTGATCTTCCTCTTATTTATATTATTACTTTCTTTAATCATAATTTTAATATATTTTTTTAAATTCATCTTTTTATAATTCCACTTTCCTTTATTGTTTCTACTCTTATTATTATAGCCTGAACTATATACTTTTATATAATAATTTATAGGGAAATGGTCAGAACACATGTACTGTCCTAACATAACATTACTAATACTCTTAAACAATTCTACAGACGAAATAAAAATGTCAGGTGTTGACATAGGGATATTATTTTTATGGTATGTACACTCATCTTTCACAGTGCCTACCTTTAACGATTCTTCTTTACATATTTTAGCCAAATATCTCCCTCTACTATTACTCTTTCCTTTACTCCAACTCTCATGATGGCAATTGAAGTCTCCTCCTACAATAACCTTTCCTACAACAATGTTTCTTAAAAATTCAAGGTCAGAATTTTTTGCCTTTGGCGGCACATACACATTATAAATTTCAATAAATGTTTTTCTTAACTCTATCTTAACTCCTACTAATTCAGCTATCGTTGAATCAAAAACTTTTGTAGATAAATTT